>NW_008619785.1:5569-48945 GCF_000691845.1 Merops nubicus | reverse complement strand
AGCAGGAAATTAGGATGACTCAAGTACAGACTTGTTACAAAGTCTCTAAGACTTGAACTTGTGTTTATCAACCATGTAATACTCCCTAGTCCTAAGGGACTGAGAGGATAAGCTGAGCTCTGCAAAGCAAAATTGCAGTTTTTGAGGGTTGACGGGAGATGTGCATTTTGGCCAAGAGGCATGTAGAGCCTTGCCTGTAACATTTAAGAGATGCATCCATCAATTGACAAATTGGCTGCAAAATAGCTCTTCCTAGTCATCACAGGCAGGTCCTAGGATGGGCTTTGTCCTGTAATTGAACCTGCTGTAGAACACCACAGGAACAGGGATTATCTGGATCATACAGAGCAAAATGGTAGTTTGCCACATTTATCACATGCAGAGGATAAGCCTCTTTCTGTTGCAGGATGGACAAATTAGAAAAGGTGAGGTGGAGACCAATGTGTGAAAAGTTTTTTTTCCTGGGAGGTTACTTAAGAAGCACAAAATATCGAAGCCTGTCATGAACAAGCTGCTTTTTCAAAGTCTGCTACAAGGAGGTTGGCCCTGGTGACAGGCGAGGAGATGGTCTTAATGCACTAATGGTTCTTTCCATCCAAATTTCCTGTGTCACAGCTGCTGGTCTGTGCAGCTGTCTCTGGGCTGTTTTTTTTTTTTGCGCGCGCGCCTACCCCATCTCACTTTTATAACCAGCTTATAATTTTATGTTGAAGATCAGGGAGAAAAAAAGTGTCAGAAATACTATTCTGATTTCTGCAACATATTGATCACAAAACCCTCAGCAAACAAATATCTGTCCTGTTTGTTAGTAATAAATTAGTAAATACTGACACATTCTTAGACAGACTTTTACCCTCGGTCTTCAGATCTTTCTTAATTTTGTTTGCCAGGCACATGTGCTCTGGGATCTATCCCCTGCCAAAGGCTTTAAAAGGCCTCACCCCTTGTGAACTCCAGCAAGTGCCACTCTTACCCTGTAGAGATGATTTGCAGGAAATGCATAAAAGAGTGCAATCAGCTTCCCTACTTATTTGTGGGGTTTAACAAATTTCTGATCTGATGAGGGGTGATGTGGCCTTTTAGTGATGGAACCTTGCAGGACATGCCACCATCCTCCAGGTACAATGAATATACCTCCTGGGGGGCACAGGTTTTAATCACCAGCACCTTCTGGCAGGCTGAAGCAGGTGCTATCACCCTCTGATTCCTTCAGCTTTCTCTCATTTTGTTCTGCAGTTACTAATCAAATTCACTCCTCTGCACCAAGAGGTGAAGGTTGCAGCCTAAGGTAAAAAGAGGCGACTGGTGAAAAGCCCATCCTGACCACTCCAAAGCTCACGCACTGTGGCAGATCGGCACTGGTTTCTAAGAGCCTTGCTCCATACTTGTTAGTCCTTGTGCTGCCCACCCATCTTCTGTTCATGTCATCCTCCTTTTCCCTTTCCATTCTTTGGACAAATAGACCTCAGTTGCTGAGTGTTGCTTCAGTATAAAATAACACGTGGTGCTCGTGGTGTGGGAAGGAAGCTGGCTGTGAGAGATAAAGGTTGAGGTTAAGAACAGACCGACTGTTATGCTCCTGGGGCTTTGCTGCTCTTTGTATAACCTTGGTGTGGCTGAGCGATACAAACCAGCACGACCTTTTCTGATAAAATCCATCTACTAGAGGCAAGCAGCAGCCATACCTCCACATCTTGTCGCCATTTATCACAACTCTGGTGTTCCAAAGGGTCTGGATAGGTTAAAGGTTAGTTTTCCATTGTGTTACTAAAAGAGTGACCAAATTTGGTTGGGGCTCATAGACTTCAGAAAGAATCTGAAGAAAAAAAATATATCAGAGAGGCTGTAAGAAACAAAAGCCTTTCAGGGAAATTCCAAGATTGCCAAAGAAAAGAACAGTCACAGATAATGTTTGTGCAAAACCACCATCTTCTCCTTCCTCCTCACAAGGACTACTGTGACTCACTTTGAAAGAGAAAGAAAGAATCAAGGGAGCAAGAAGCATTTCACCCAGATGTCCCACTCTGCAAATCTCCACTGCTTTACTTCACCCGAAACAGCAGGCAGGCAGAAATGCAAAATCATGCCGTTTGTGACCTACTGAGACAAAGCTTGGTGTTTGCAGGGGTGGGGGAAAGATACAGTCAAGCTTATCACCAAATGGAAAAAATGCAGCGTAGAAATTTTCTAGTTGCCTTTTTTTTTTGTTCCCCTTCATGCAAGCCTTAATTATCTCCCTAGGAAATACAAATCCTAAGTGAAGCCCAGCTTCCTTGCCCATAATCACAGGGACTGAGACTGACTTTTGAAGGCTAGAGACTGAAACTAATGGTTCTGGAAGATGTTGCATAAAAATAAATCTTTACATCTTCTTTACATCTTTAGAGGAAAGCAATCATGAAAAAAGGGCAGGGAGCACTGAAGAACCAGAGATCTGAACCAATATCCTCAAAGCAGGCCTTAACTGTCCTAAAGGACAACATTCCACTGGGTCTTACTAAGGTTTGTGCTGTAGGGAAAGTTCTTATGTTCCCAAGGGCTATAGAATAAGCAAGCGTGGCTTTGCCAGGCAGGCCTATGTCAGCCACAGGCTCTCCCTTCGCAATATCCAGAGCAGAACAAACATTGTCCTTGGACAACCTTATCCCACCATTCTGCCATCTGATCCAGACTCAGGCTGCCTGCTCAAAGGGAGAAAGTACTGCAAGCACCTGCATAAATGGAACCTGGAAAAAGCTTAAATTAGAAATTAAAAAGGTTAAAACTGCTAAACATTTTCACAAAGAAGGGAAACAAAAATCTACCCTAGCTCTAGCTCTGTCACATAGTCCTGTCATAAGGAAGCTACTCCAAGAAGAAGTGTGGTAGAACCAGAATGGAATTGGCATGTAGAAACCCTCTGTCTTTCAAAATACACGATTAGCCCATTTTAGATACTGACTTCATTACAGCAAAGTTAAAGCATTTGCTTTCAGCAATAAATAAAGCTCATGATGCCTTTCCCCTTAGGCTCTGATTACATCGAGAAGCTGAAAGTATTTTTGTGCACTAGTTTAGCTTCAAAAGGACTACCAATCCTATAAAGTACTTTATAGATCATATGAAGAGGATCAGTTTATTTATTGGTAAAATATCTAGTAGTCTGAATTTTCCAACAACTGCAGCTGAAATCAAGAGACCTATGAAAATCAGGTCTTCAGGTGTGTAAAAGGAGAACAAATTGTAGAAACTGTAAAGAGTGTCAGTGTGAATTAAACACAATTATGCTTCAATTACTGTAATTAAAGATATGTTTTGATGTAAAGTTCACGTGAGAAATTGATGGACTAAAATATATGTTAGTCTGAAAGTGAAGAAATTGTGTTTTGAGCTTTCAGCGTCTCTTTAATTTTTCCCTTTCTCTATTACTCAAATTTTTTTTGGTCTGTCAGTTTTGTTAATTAATACAGACAACAACAAAAAAAAAAAAAAAACAAACCTCAACCTTGTTTCACAAAATGGGTTCTAAAGAGTTGTAAATGAGTTCTAAGGAGGGCTGAAAAGAATCTGCTGCCTGCTGAAAAGACAGTATAGATCCAGAACAACTAGAAATGATCACTTACCTGGCCAGTGAATTTAAGAGAACAAATGAAGGGACAAAGTGTGCAAAATAATTTTCAAATTAAAAAAAAAAAAAATCAAATCAGAAGGTTTTGAATTAAGAAATGTGTGTTATAGAATGGGTGCTGGAGAAATGCTGCTTCCTCTCGCTCCTCATGGAGGCCTGTACCGTTATTGTTTATGATCCTTACCTGAGGCCGTCCATCATCTTGGTAAGAACGGCTGAGAGGAAAGTTAGAGGAGCCAGCTCAGGGGCTGCCCAGGCACAGTGGCAGGCAGAAGGGACACCTGGCATTTGGCATTTTCAAAAACCAATTGACTGAAATGGCAGTCAAACGGAACTGGTCACGTCTGCATTTCAAAGGCTGCTTTCCATTTCCCAGTCTGCCATACGGTTTAACACAAGTTATACCTTTGTTCACAGGGGACCGTTTTTCTAGCTTGAAGGGCAATTTTGTACCTACTTGACTTGCAAAGGGCTATGCCAAATCCAACCAATGACTGCTTTCTCCACCAGAGGCACAGAAAAAGTCTGACTACAAACCTAAGCACTTTAAAGTCACTAGTCCTGAACAACTTCTGAGTTCGTTTGCTTAAAATGCACCCCTTCCCTTCTATTTTTTGCCTCACACATTAGATTATTTCCATGCTGCATATTACACCACTAATAAGATACAAATTTCAGAGACCACAATCTAGTTTAACAAGCACATGAAGTTTAAGAGGACCACACCCCCTTGGTTTCCCTGATTGTTTTCACTGGCTCTGTGTTTTAGTACAATGAAAATTAATGACAATGTGTGATTCTGTCTCCCAGAACTTACATTTTCGTCTGAAGAAGTTAATAGTACCTCACACAGGTCGTAAGGAAAAAAACCAATCTCAATAAATGTTAAGATAGAAACAGCTTGAGACAATTATCAGACCTCTGGAAAACATCAGGAAGCAAACTGTGAGTCGTAGTCAAGGCTGAACAAAGTCACTGAGGAAGTACTTGGTGGAATAATTTGTCTCTGGATGTTTGGTTTCCAGGATGGATTTTTACAGTACCAGGCATGAAAAGGATCTCTTCCTTGCTCAGGACGGATTCACGTTCACATGGCCAGGAGATGGAGTCCCAGAAGCCCAATCTTAAGTACATGCACAATATTCCCAAAGAGAGAGAATTCAATGCAGAACTCAGATTCAAGTAAGCTAGTGATGCCTTTGTGCATGTGTATGCGGGATGGTAAGACAGCTCTTGGAGTTTAAGGTATGCAAAGAAAAAAGCCCTCCATGGAAAACCTGTGACAAGTTTGTGATCTGGAATATTTTACTAGAAACAAACAGGATCAGCCATATATTTTGCCTAGTCTGCCACCAAGAGAAAAAGATAACTTGTACCTTAGTCCTCAGGAGAACAGACACGAACAGCAGAGCAGTATTCTGTCCAGTAAAATTCATTTACTTTAACGATTTTAGAACTTTGAAAATAGCCAGCAGAAAGAATAACCAGCAGGAAGAGAGAGATGTTAGATCAAAATGAAGAGAGTATGAATGCATTCATATTGGAACTAGTCATGTTGCTCATCTCTGTGCATACATGAAATGAAAATGTATTTCATCCCAGGAGAAAACCCCAGTTATAAGCTTCATAAAAATTCCGAAGCGTGTGCTGTGAAGAGTTAACGTAACAAGGGGAGTCACACGACAAACTGAAGTTGCCTGCTGAATGACTGTGCAAAACAGACACTCTGCAGAGAATGAGTTAGTTCAAAAGGGAGTATTATGAAGTTTTCATCTCACATTAAGTATTCTCAAAAGGAAGGTGTGTTGAAAGTGTTATAAACTCCATTCTAAAGCAATCGGAAGAACAAAACTCTGGATAGAAGATTCCCCATAGTAACAGCTGAAAGTAAAAGATTAAGTGTATTTTTGGCGGAACTGCATTTCTGTTCACCATACAGTAAGACCAGTCGAACTGTGACAGAGGAAGAAGAGGCTTAGGTGCTAGTGCTGAAAGACAAAAAGATGAAACATTTATCCACTCTGCTGAATCAGATATTTGTCTGGAATCAACATCCAGGCAAGATGGCTTAAAATTTCTACATACAACTTTGTTGCTTTAGTAAAACCAAGCCAACTTCCTAGGGATATTTGTCTAATGTTCTCATGATACTGTCCTCCAATTTGCATTTACTCTCCATGTAGAACTTCCAGCAGCCTTGCAATACAGATCTTAAGATTTTCTCCATCACCCAGTAATGCTGAAGATCAGATTTCAGGAATCTGACTGATTTTTTCAGATTGCTTGGAGTTGTGGGAATAACTGACTTTTACCAGTCAGCTCCAAAACAAAAAAGGAAAAAAAATAAAAAAAAGGAAAGCTAGGGAATTAGTTTTCACTCTAAGTAATGTTTACTGTTTTCTTTCAGCAATGGAAACCCCCCCAAGATTTAATTATGAGTTGAATGGAACATTTGTTTCAAAGCAAAATTACATACCTATTCATTTCAAATTTTGTTACATCTTGAAAATAGAAAAAAAATCCAGCTTTCAAAAGCTTCAACTATTGACAAAACAATTCAGAGAACTTGGCAAGAATTTACAAGTAGTTGCGTTTCCAGAATCAGAATCTCAAATGTGTATTTACTGGACAAAGGAAACATCTAGCAGAAAAATAGTGCCAAGACCGATTCATCCTCTTCCATTCCTGATCCTCTCCTGCCTTCTTATTATTGCACTTCTTTTACAGCTGTTCCTCCAATTCACAAATCCTACTTCCTTGATTTAAAAGCCCCTACTAAAAGTCTACTTGCACACCATCCAGCACATAAACTTGCATTTTTTTCTTCTGATTTTGCAGAACACATTCTCAGGATGTTTCTAGTACCCAAACACAACAAAAGATCTTACCAAATTTCAAATCTTTCTGCATGTCATATCTCTTTTCTCTTTTGCTTGTCATGGAACATCCTATTCAACCACTCCTAGTTCTATTCCATGCCCCATGCCCCCCCCAATTCCCCAAATGCTGTTTCCTACTCAGAGCAGTTCACTGCACTCCTCCTTTCATAAGCAGAAGGCACCTCTATTCTCTGAAATGCTATGGTACAGTCCTTTCTCTGCAACCATGAGTGAGAAATATTTTTCCCTGGTTAATATGAAAAACATCCAAATCACAAGATATACATATAAATCTCCACCCTAAAAACACCCATTTCTTCCATGTTGCCAAGGAAATGAGTACACAGTTAATCATGATGAGCCAAACAGTCATCTACACCTTCTCTATTTCTGTTTTAGAGTCTCAGCCCTCCAGACAAGAAGCATCTTACAGTGTTTTGGGGGTGAAACAAAATAATTAAGGACAAGTCTTCATATTCTGGGTAAGAGCACCCTGCCATAGGGAATTTAAGCTGCAATGAGAAGCACAGGACATGTTGGTCACTCAGTTCAGCTGTAGGCCTGAGAAATTGGAGCCAGCAATTGCCCGGGCGCCCCAAGGTCAGCAGATTTCTCATCTCCTCTGTGTGCCCTGCAGTGTTCTGTTAGCATTTTGCAATAGGCTCGGCAGCTCAGTTTTGGGGTGGGTGTAAGAGCACACCGCTTCCTGTGGTGGCCAGGGTGCTTCCTGTTTTCTCAAGGCTGATGGAGACAGGCTGGCGGGGCTGCTGATTTTGAAACAGGGGCAGCTGCGTGTCTTGTGAGAGCTCAAAATGAATCACCATCCCATCTTCACAGAAAAATCCCGAATCTTTCCAGAGTTGGAACTCCAGCTCCGGTGGCGTTAGGCTACCTGCTTGTGCATTGAGAAGAAGGTGGGGAATGCCCAGAATGCGGGTCAAAAAAATCAAGAGCCAGACCATCACAGGTTATGAGATGAGTTCAGAAATCGTGCAACTTTTGGAGAGTCTCTCTTCTGTTCACTTAATTTCCATTCTTTGCAATATGTCCCAATCTCTGCTGTAAGAGAAAGAGCTTTTTTCCTTTTTGATAGGAAAACCATAAAATACCACAAGACTTCTATAAAACCACAAGTCAGTAGCTACAGATGGACAGGAAAGTTATAGAAACACAGAACTATCTTTATGCAGACTTTTGACCAATAAACATTCAGACCATTGGAGGGTTCAACGATACAGTAAATTCAGGTTTTTGGCAAAAGAAGGAAACTTCATGACAAAAGACAGGAAAGGAAAAGAAACTGGCAGAAAAAAAAAATTCCTCTGATATAGGATAGAAGATAAAGAATAAATCTATCCTGTGGCAACCTTATCTGGTTATTATTGGTAAAACTTTCATATCAGTTGGAGACATTCATATTTACAAAAATATTACTGATTTACAAAAAACTATGGTATAAGCAAGACCACAAAAGATATTTTCCTCAGCAGAATGCTCTCAAAACTGAAATGAATATTTGAAGCACCTGGCTGCAAGAACAAGAAAAAACCCCAACAAAACAAAAAAACAACAAAAACACACACACACAGCTCAAGCTTTTAATTCACACTGTAAATTCATACTGAGCTCCAGACTCTCATCAGCCCCTCGATTGTCTAGAAATGTGGGGCTAACACCTGTTCGCTAGCATATGC
The DNA here is from genome assembly GCF_000691845.1 of Merops nubicus. Lineage (NCBI taxonomy): Eukaryota > Metazoa > Chordata > Aves > Coraciiformes > Meropidae > Merops > Merops nubicus. The sequence goes on along the minus strand of NW_008619785.1, from coordinate 40,765 downwards.
CAACAAATACGCTTGAGAAGTCTTGCACAGAGAAGGCGGTGTGCATTTTACCATGCAGTAAGCTCACTGAATTAAGTATTAGGCTTTCCTCTGTGCTTCAAGTTATCCATCACAGCACTAGACTTTTTTGGCAAACTAACAAGATTTTTTTTAAGCCTGTTTCAGTTAAGATCCAAGCTCTCCAGCAAGCTCCCGACAGTTTCACAATTAAAACCTCAATTCACTGCTGTTGTCTTCAGTGCCATGCCCAAAAGCAGCCCAAGTCTACATTTTGGAAGCAAGACCTATGCGCAATGAAAAAGAGACGGTGAGAATATAAAAGCTTATAAAATCTCTTAAGTCTGAAAAGAGCAGTGGTAAAAGGAAGGAGAGGTGGGACCCTCCTGGGGACATAAGTGTGGTCACTTTCACCATTTGAGAGTGAACAAACCCAAAGAGGAACAGACTTATTTAAACCAGATAGATCTGTTACTCCTTGATATTATTGTAAGCATCATGCCTCAAAGTGATCCTACATTCAGCCCCAACTGGCTGTCAAGGGTTTGTTTACACTGTGCTGGATGCATTTCACACACATACTATGAAATGTTCATGCATTCCATTACCTGCATGCTAACACCTCCACTTTTAACCATCGATTTGAATCACATGCTATATTGTCTAAAATACTCCCAAGTATCTGCACATTATTTTCCACAACCTGGGTCTTCACAACCTCTTACTCTTTCTTGCCTGGTCCCCTCAATCTTAGACTGTGTAGACTGTGTTTTACATAAATATTCAGTACAGATGAACGTCCCTTTCCTTTCTGTATTCTTGACATGGGCCTGCTCTGAGTTTTCAGAGAGAAGTGAATACGAAAGCCTGAGTTCCTCTCCCCACATTGCATTTGTTTCACTTTCTCCTCTTTTCACTCATTGATTTACTCTGAAGCTCTCTGGCTGAACTGTAGAGTGCCCAAGTTCTCAGTTCACAGGATGAAGACATTGGCACTGCTGGAGGATGGAAGAAATGAGGACATGTCATCAGATATCTTCCTGACCAGGCTCAGGGGCTCTGCCTTCAAGCATCCATCTCTTTACTCAGAGTCTTTTCCAAAAAGCTCAAGTCTGCTTGGTGGTACCTATGCAGGGCCTTGCACAGAAAATGCAAGTATAAGAAAGGGCACATCCCAGTTTACCTACCACACCACTGAGCAAAGCTCTTCTGAGGATTGGTCTGTGGTGCATTAACTTGTTCTTCCTTGCTGCCTTTAAAAGCAGAATGACTGTGGCCTCAAATCACACGTACCTTTGTTGGCCTGGCACAGAGCAAGACGGTTTGCAGCAATAAGGAAAGAGCATGGCTCTCAGAAGGCAGTTCCTTAAAACCTCACCTGAGGTGCTCAGATGGGAGGAGCAGTGTAGTGAGGCCTTGGAACCTGGGAGAAAATGCAGGGCCAGGATACAAAGAGGGTGGTAAAATGGACATGGATGGCAGTAAAAAAGAAAAGAAGAAACTCTTGGGACATGACATCTCTGGATTTATCAGTGCCTATCATTTTGGATGACACGACAAATGATACTGACTTTCTCAAAACGTCCAACCGTGTTTTCTGGAGCTGCACTAACACAGAGGATCAAATCAAATCACTTTGCAGTTGCCGATGTACAACAGCAGCTCCAAAACCTCTGCACTGAGGAAGCAGGCAGTCACAGACCCGTGTGATAAACCTGCCCAGGCCTCTGGAACCACACACCATGAGCGACAGAGCCCGTGCTCATACTGACCAGAAAGACAGAGATTGCTACCTAGAATTTTTTTTTTTTTTTAAATTGGAAATTGCTGCCTGGGATACCTAAGACTGCTACAAGCCTGTGGCTAACCATCAAGCCAACTGCCAGACTGCTAGGAAGGGGTAGAGAGGTTGCAGTCTTGTTATGAAAGTTGTTTATCCACTGATTATCAGCAGCAAGACCGTACATGAAGTAGCAGCAGGCTTTTACAGAAAGCGACTCTAAATAGCATTATGGTAACAGATGATGCACCATATCCACAGTTTGTGCTCCAGCAGAAGCCCATGAATAAGTTAACTAAAACAAATCCTACTCCTCTCTTCTTGAGACTGATGATGACCAGTGTGGACAGCCCTCAAAATGTGGAAGTTCAAGGGAAATCGTGCATATGCAATGTTGGGCAATCTGGAACTTTGTTTCCCATGGAGATCAATCATCAACAGAGTCCACTGCTAGCCTGCAGTCCTGTCCCTTCCCAGAACATTGCTGTTCGCACTGCTGATGGTCAGGTGGGATGGACACGCTTACAAGCTTGAACTTGTGGATATCAGTTACATAAATCTCAAGTCTGCTAAAGAAGAAAAGTTGCAGTGACAGAATTTCCCAAGAATTTAACAAATTCGTATCACTACATAAAAGAACATATTTGTGAGAAGTTGCAGCACTGGGCTAGATGACAATTCAAGAAGTAGGAATTCAGGGCCTAATTATCACTTTCCAGGTAACCTCTTTTCTCTGCTCAGGACCAATGCCATGTGTGTATATCAAATCTACAAGTTATTTAACTTGGATAAAATGGTACAGAACATTGTAGAAGAACAAGAGCTTCTGCTCTTATACATAAAAAAAAACCCTGCTGCTTCTAAAAAGAAAAGTCCTTTTCTTCATCTTGTTTTCACTCTTGCTCTGCAGGTTCCTTTCCTAATCAAACTGGGATAACAAGTAATATACTTTCAACAATGTAATCACTTTAAAATGGCTTCAGATGTTTTGTTCATATTGATTCCAAGAAGATGCCCTAATGACAATTTAGCAATTTTTGACTGCTAGGAAGATGACCACTGGCATCCTCACTACATATTCTAGAGGAGGTCTCCCCCAAATCTTAACATGTAATCTGCCAGACAAGTCACACAGTAATGCAATGCCAATGCAACACATCTAGGACGAGCTGAGGAAAGAGTCTGGCCTCAGTGGATTACACTAACATGCTAAAATAAGAGGAAGGTCCTAATGGTTGACAGGTTTTGTGACAAAATTGTCTTAAGAATGAGATAAATTCTCCAGGAGAGATTTTTTTTTTTTCAGTGTGCTATAAACTGCCACAAAGCATGTCTATACTGAATTATAACTTATTGTGCAGAGATCTTCAAACTGACACCTGGGGGACAGCATACAGTGGCACAGCCTGACCCAAGGTTGAGCTGAAGTTTCTTCTTAGTGCCTTACTATGTAGGTGTACCACTGGCTTGTCTAGAAAAACCTTGAAGATGCTGCTGCACTCTGGGGTGTGGATATTCCTACTGTAGCCTTCTAAACTATTTAGTGTTATGCTGAACATAGAAGGCCCTTAATGTCTAAGGTGTGTGTTTTCCATCATAAGACACAGGAATACTGCTTAGGGAAAAATTGCAGAGAGATTGTAAACTCATTGACATTTAAATTCACAGCTTTTATAGGTACTCTTGTAGGAGGCTTTGTTGTCACAAGATTACCCTGTAAGGAGAATCAGCCAAGAGAGCTTATTTTAAGACAACTTAGCTTTTCTGTAGTGTTAACAACGATATATAGTTTTTGATGAAAATGGTGTGAATATCAGCCTATCACAGATTTGATAAAATCTGACTCCTCAGATCTTTGGGTTTCCAAAATGGAGGTGGTTCTCTATAAGAAAATAAACATGGCTCAGACTTAAGAAGGATATAAAGTCTTTTAAACTCACAAGGACTACAGACTGAAACATCTAGTTTCAAAAGTTGTCTTGATTCTTTCAAGAATGTAAAGAAGAAAGATTTTTGAAAACTAATCTAGGATGGATTAAGACTTCACTTAAAAAAAAAAACCAAAAAGCCAAAGCAAAACAGTGAAAATGTTTTACATTTAATTTTGTTGAAACAGCGTGATAACGACTTCCGGATATGGGTTATTTTTTTATTTTCAGTCAAGTGTCTTTCATCAGTGATGTTCCCAACACCAGACTTGATGTAGTCCTTTGGGCTCATAGTGAAAAAATTATCCTTGTTTCTCTGAGAGCATATATAGACTATCTGGTGATAACTGACCATGAAGGTGCTGAGGATCTGTTCACTATTCATGTCTCAGGAATGGTGATTTTGAGTAACTACAATAGCTGCATTCATTTGTGGTCTTTCTCAGAACTGATTGGATCAGGAGAATAAACAGAAAAAAATCTTCAGGGAACTTACTTTCTGTGATAGCAGAAAGGCAGCTAGGAGAGATCCCAGGATTGTGCACATTGCAGAACTACTAAGTGTATTTGTTGGATGGCAAGGGAACTATGCAGTGTCTCTCTCCGAGCCTACACATACGCTATAAAGAAAAGCCTGGTCTCTTCTGACCACATGGAAAATGGGAATGGAGAGAAACGGGGAATGTTCTCTGAAGGAGATTGAGGAAGAATACTTAACCATTAGGTCATCCTTTCATTGTCAGGAGGTAACTTGTGAAAGGAAGTAATTTTAGGACACTGTCTCTTGAAGGTTTGATGTTAACGTTTCAGCAAGAAAAAATAGAGCACTGCAGATCTCACTACTAACTCATAGCTATTTGTTAAATATAAAGGGCTCTGAAAGCAATTTGGTATATACTGTTATTTAGGGCACTACAAGGAAATGTACTAATAGGTTTGGTGCCAAAAAGTCAGTGACAAAAGGGAAGAAATTATTATTATAAAATTTGGGTGCTTGAACATCCCTTTGCATATACACTCAGCAATCTAGTTGCCAGGAAGTCATGGGATTCACATGTCCTGTTGTTGCCTTTTGCCTCCCACTTGTAGAAGCGAGCTAGCTGCTGTTGTGACCCACGCTGCAACATTATAGGTTGATTGCAGAATAAAGATGTCCTTGGTTTACCCTCCGGGACCATGCCCCATTCTTCCAGGGCATGCCAAAGGCAGCCGACTAGCGCCTGCAACAACAGAAGGTGACATTTTTATGGTTTTCCTTTTGACCCTCTGTTCAGATTCAGAGCAATGAACACGCCGAGAGACTCTGCCAGCTCCTTCTTTCACAGAGCTAACTGTGTGGTGTAACATGAAATGCAGTTAACATGCAGAGCCCCTAAGGTCTTTCCTTCTGCAATGTTTTCCTCTTCCTGCAGTCTTCTGACTTGCTCTACAAAAAGTTAATCCCATCTCATCTAAAATATAGAGATTCAAAGTTGTGATCCCAGAATGACACAAAATAAAGGAGGCTTTACTCCAACTAATTTTAATCGTCAGCCTTTCACACGTTATTCCTCTGCTTTCTGGGTTTAGTTTTCAAGTTACACTCTCCCTTTGATGCAGCGTATCTTCCATTGCCCTGTTTAGCACATGTAGTGAGATTCAAGATATAACCTCACAGGAGGCTTTGCCTGCCAACTAGGGAGCCTCTGATCAGCTAGACCTCCTTCCCAAAGTGCAAGGAGTCAGTCTGTGCCTCTGTGCCCAGATAAGCTCTTCAAGAGCACCTTTCAGTAGTCCTAACACCTACTACAAGATGAAGCCAGTGGTGCCTTAGATGATTTTCTGCTGCTGGTGGTTTGAAGATGAGCAGCAGTCTTCCACTTTTCATAGAACGAAAACTATAATCAAGTGAAGTCAACAGCCTGAAGTGGATGGGAACACCGGGAAACAATCTCAGGAGAACAGCTCAGCATATCGTGCGAGGGAGGACTAAAATGGCAAAAGCTGTTCTAGTAAGCTTCTGTTTACTGGCACGCTATTGAGCAATAGTTTTGGTGACATGATGTATATTCACACTCACATACACGAAGATTCTCACATGTATGAACAAAATCAAAAAAATCCCTCAGAACTGGGACATGATTTGCAGGTGCTGTTCAGAAACAGGTAAATATTGCAGGGCTCCCAGTTTGCGAGGTTATCGCTATTCTTCACAGCACCCTCAACAGCAAATTTGAGCCAAATCTATTTTAAAAGAGTAAAGGCAGAGAAGTGAAGTTGCCTTTGGTTGTGCTTTTTTTCTCTTTCCCGTTGTAGCTTCCTCTTTCTCTTCACCAGCTCAGCACTGCTGGCAGCTTTTTATAAACCACGATTCCTACTGCTGTCAGCTTGTTTGGAAACTACTGCTGTGGGTTTATGTTTAACTGCACACCGGATTTGCTTTAAATTCTGCACCCAGCACCATAATTTTCATTCCAAAACATTCAAAAAGACCTCTGCCTATTCAAAAGTACTCTGTACAAAGCAGAATTTTGCATGAAATATGTGCATTTATGTAACATAACTAGAGGTGGAAATGCATTCCCATAAATACGTTGTAGCGGACTTTTGCACAACGCATGTGGATGTGATGGCCTCTGGGAGGTTAAACCATGGCAGGGCACTCAGTAGTGCCAGGTTATTCTCAGCTGACAGCAATCTGCACTGGGCATGCAGAGGGGTATAATGACCAGAACAATAGTTGTAAAGCAAAAAAGCAATGTCGAGAAGATAGTTGTTGGTAGAGGAGTCTTCTACAATATCTTGGACATCTTTAACACCAGAGACAAGGTGGATGGGTGAGTCAAGTGTTGTTCAGGAAGATTACAGTTATGTGAATGATTAGGAATAAGACAGTGAAAAGGCTCCATCTACCCATAGTGTCAAAGAGGGAGTAGTAGGAAAGTATGCAGAAACAACAACAGGGAGGAGCAGCAGCAGGACTGAGGAAACAACTGGGGTTGGGATAGTGAGATAAACAGCACCAGTGCTCCTGAAATCTCTGTCCTCTGCCTGCTGCTCCAAAGGCAAACTTTGCCATTTGTTTGGTGGAGAAACTAACCTGGAGCAGACCCATTACATTTCTTCTCAACACAGAAGAAATCAGTTAGGGACTGGGGCTAAATGATAGAAAGGTCTTGGCTGGAGGCAAGCGGTACTCAGAAGAAAAGTTATATAAAGAAAATAAAATCAGACTCCTGTAGGTCACAGAGTTCAGAAACTTTTTCACTTGCAGATCTCTAAAATGCTCCCATGTAGGTGGCAAACATACACGCAATTTACACGGTGAGTTTAAGCCCACTGGTAACAGGCATACTTTTTGTCATTTTTCTCAGATCCCTCTGAAATGCTCCATGGCCTTGCAGAGGCCTAAAAACATGACTTGAAAAGTCACTAAATCATGACTGGGAAATACAGGTCTAAACACAGTACTTGTACTAGTTAAACTAAATTTAATTTCTGTATTGCTAAATGAAAACAGCAGCATTGGTAATAGCATGCTGCAACTGTAAACTTTGTTAAATTTAGTCACTGTTTAAAATACACAATCCAGTACTTGAATTAGATTTTAAATGAACAGTTAAGGCTTTGTTTGTAAGCCAGGTCTGTGACTGAAGAGACAAAACTTGAGTAAGCCCAGGGCTTCAGGCATGCCAATAATGTAACTGCAAAGGAGTCTAATCATAGAATCATCACAGCTGAAGCTCCATTTATCAGCAAGAGCACTTTCTGTCAGCAGCCTTACCTATATTTGCCCATGCTGTAAGTAACTGCATACAGTATTCCTAGTAGTAATGCAGGACTGCAACTCTCTCAGCCCCTTGTGTTCTCAGTCACAACAGGTCACAATGGTTACTAACAAGACCCCCCACAACAGACAAAGCCATGGGGAACGTCTGTCCCCTTCTCAGCTGGCAGGAATCTCGCGATCTGGGGACAGTCAGCCAAGTTATAAATACTCATCCGTGGCTCTGTTTTGGTGTCTACTCCTCTGTCTCCTACCATCTCCTCCTCAGAAAATAACCATTTCCCTTTTCTTAATGACCACTGAAATCATTTAGGGAATTTCCAGCACACAGTGTACAGATTCTGATTCACTTTAACCCCTGAAAATATTTAACTCCTTCTGGGAATTATTTTAAATTGATCCAGTCCTACAAACTATGATACCCCACATTCTACTTTCCCTTTTTCCTTTTCAGCCATACACAAGTGCTTAGGACCCAAAGCATTCTGCTCCTCTTCAGCCCTCTGCCACTGCAGTGAGATCTCAGTCATGAGATCTTAGGCTCTCCACACTGGTAAACAGCTCAGATTTATGGATGTCCCTTCTCCTAAAATGGCAAGATAATTTCATTTTTCTTGTACTTCATAGCTTATTCTTCTGTAACATTCTTTAAAGTGTTTCACTGCTACCACTAGTATAATGTGGTCAAAACAAAACCTCTCTGTTTTCCTTCCCTTCCACCTCCCTCTTTTAGCAAAGCTATTCTCCTTACTCTTGCTGTCACTTGAGTAGTGTCTCTGACACCATGCCAATCTACACAAGCAGGCTTTGTCAAGGATGTGATGCTTCCTCTTGCAGGACACCTGTAGATCAATTTTTTCCCCTTTCCTTTCAGTACCTAAACTCTCACCCACCAGATGCCTGAACCATGGCAGCCTCCTCTCTGGCCTTCCTGGCTTCATATTCTCTATTCCCTTTCTCTCCTTTCTCCGGCGTAAGGGGGAATGCAAATACTGTTCAAATGCTCGCTTTTGTATTTCTCCACTACGTGCCTCTCAATGACCACATCAAAACAGAATTCTAGAGTCCTTTTAAGACCCTTCACACAAGTGCTCCTCCCTAGTCTTTGTCTAATGTACAGTATAATATGACAATGTAATTGTTTAACATTTAATACTTCTGGTGCAACAAGAGGAGTTAAATACAATTCAGTACAGTCAAATGCTGGGCTGCAGGTACAGCAAATTGCTCCTATGAAAAAAAAGCTGCAAAATTATAAGACAAATAACCACAATCAAGAGAACAACAGTAGGGAGGAAATAAATTATCAATCCATGCATCATTAACACAACTGTGCAAAAAAACCCCAAACAAGACCAAAATGCAGAGCAAAACAACTGTAACCAGACAAAAAATTATCAACTCCTTCCGTGGGCCTGCAGTCCCAAGTTCAATTAAAAAATTGAACAGCTTAGGATGGAGCTACTTAGCTCTAGACTGCTGACTTTTGCTACCAGAAGATTAGTGGAAGATACCAACTTTTTACCAAACCCTGCATATTTCAAGGCACCTGAAAAAAGACCCACAGGTAAGAAAGCAAAAATGAGACTAAAGAATCTAACCGCATGTGACTTAGACAGTAAAGATAGTCTAAGGTTGCAAAATACATTCAAACACTGTCACACTGTTCTGCCAATGACGAACAGGAACGACACAACCAGCAGAAAGATGAGCCAATAAGTGGAATGTATTGAATACAAAAAAGTCATGCCATCACTGGGGGTATAAACAAGTCAATTAGTTCACATACAACTGACGTTACCTCCAACAATCGCCAAAAAGACATAATCCAACTGACAATAGGAGGCACAAACAGAGAGCCAAGGTTTCCCACGGATGGAAAGGGAAACAGCCAGATCAGAAGGTTGAACAAATAAGATAAAGGTGCCCACATGGCAGCTCTCACCCGTCTAGCCCACATTCACAAATGTCTGAATTGACCAGGGCCCAGCTCCAGAAGAATCAGGATGGTCTATCCTTAAGCATGAAGCTCTAGGAAGCACATCCACTCCACAGATAGATACTCCTCCTTGCCTGCCAGTGGTCCCAGCTTTTATCCCCCAGCAGACACCTGACCTTTGTTCACTCAATGCAGGACACCTGGGGCTCATTCACCTCATGGATCCTGCAGGGCCAACCACACCCTGGGGGGAGCTGAAAGGCAAACTCAGCACCTCTGTATGAAGGGCTGTGGGAATCACCCATATGTCAACCTTAATTCAGGGCTCGGGGTTCAATCTCCAGCATTTCACACACACATAAAGGCTTGCATGCATGCTTCACCTCTTAAACAGCCAAATGTCTACTGTGAGGATGTGTAAAGAGCATGGGCTACTAGTACTTTTATTCCTGTGTTTATACAAAATTCCAGACACAAAGTCCTTCCAAAAGTGCTAGAAAGAACAGGAAGCACAGCTGCAAACACACCACTTACCTAAGGACATTTTTTTTTTGTGAATATAATGTCTTTTGCTTTAGAATTCTGTGAGATTATGAAGAGATATAATCCTAATAAGATGCGAGTCTGGAAAGTATTATCTACATGAGGAGGGCAAGACTTGTTCCTAGATACAGCTGCACTCTCAAGAAAGAACTACTGCCTGAAATGCAAATCTAACTCCATACAGCAGAGGCATTTCTGACACAGCTTGGTGCAGATCACTATGGGCCCAGGGAAAAATACTCTCTAATGGTCAGTGTAGATTAGCAATTTAATTCAGATCCTAAGTGCACTTCTTAAATTCATCTCCTGATCCTCTCCACTTACTGTACTTTAATACACACCACACAGCAGTATTAGAATGCATCAGCTGGATTCTTTTAAGTTGAAACTGAAGATGTGGCTCAGGACTGCAACTGCATATCGGAATTCAGTCCATGGCATCAGATGACAGCCAATCTGAAGTGACACTCCCCAGAGGAAATGCAGGGTGCTTGCTGAGTCTTCAGCAATGTTTTTTTTTTTCTCTACAGAGGTGCTCTTACTGAGCCATATCTCAGACACACCTTACCCTTGCAGTTCAATTCTGACTATCAGAGTATCTGATTTGGGTGGGGCTAGGGGAGGCAGGGGAAACTCAGCTGGACTGTAGGTTCAAGACACAACTCTATGAAGGGATACTAGGTGGTACCGCTTGCATCTTAACTGGTGCTGCTGACTGTATGTGGTACGTAGACTGGATGTAGACTTGAGTAGATGGTATTAGAGAACTTGCCCATGTTAATTGCTTGAAATGATAGAAAAGTTTAGAGATATTGGATGACTACAAATGACCAGGAATGTGTAAATTGAAAATCTGTTGCTTGCAGAATGCAGATCATTTAAAACTGACATCAATGCTTATAGCCATTTGAACATGCCTTAAAGCGAAACCAAGTTTTTCCGAATATAGAAAATAAGAAAATGTAGCCGAGATGTAAACAGATCTTGAGGCGATATAAATTGCCAAAGGGTGATTTTCTTCTCTGCTGAGTCCAGCTTTATGTTTAAAAGTTACTGATAAAGTGAGCAATGAAGAGCTTTTCATTACTTTAAGTGGTTGCATATCATAATGGTTCTTAAAAAAATCCATGAGGCTTTCTGGAATTGTACTGACTCAAATTATTCCTCTTCCTCACAGTGAAAATGGCTATCTTCATTCTGATATGGATTCCATCTAGTCTGTGCTTGAAAATCTTTGCCAATACAGTGAAGTTAGTTAAGACTGTGATATTTTAATGATATTTTAATGACATTTCCCACTGTCAAGAGTCCTTGTACAGATGCTGCATATAAAACTCAAGAACTCATGAAAGCTGAACAGTCAAAAGCACTTTTTTGCCACTAGATTGCTACTCTAAGAGTACCTACTCTACCAACGCTAGGAGTGGACGCTCACAGAGCAAGGGAATGTCTTTGTTCAAATGTAGCCATGGTTATCACAAGGGAACCTCAATGAGCGACCTATCACAGTGGAAAGAAGGGGACCATGTATTTCAATGAAGTCGCATTCAGACTGTCAAGGATCCTAAGGTGAAGATCCACATGAGAAAAAGCGGTAACAAATTCTTCTCAGCCAGTAACTTGCAGTAGCTATTTTCTGGTTCCTACTCTTTCCATATGGAAAAATGCAATAAAGATATTTCAATTCATATCTTCAACTCAGTAGTGGTATAAGTAGTGAAGAGTTAAATACAGAAGATTGTGCTCTCAAGCTCCAGACCCCACAGGTTCCACAGGCAGAGACCCACAGGCTTTCCTAAGAGACGAGGGCAGGGGCCCCCCCCATCATCTGAAAGGGTAGTCAATGTTCAGGGATGGTATAGAGGATCCACAGGCCTTATGACCTCTAGAGAGACCCAGTTCAATGGAAAACATAGCTCTGGGAAGACTATGGAACATACAAGGGAATCCCTTGCTTAGAGATCTCGTCTCACGGTTGCAAGAAAACTCAGTAGCAGGATCTAAGTAAAAACATGTTTCTGATTAAAAGACTTCAGAATGAGCAATGTTGTATGTGGTTTTAGTAGGAAGAAAAATTACCTTTCAAGCACCAAACAAGGTTTGAGGTAATGGGATCTCTCTGTGATGTGGCTGTGAGTTGAAACCCTTTTGCTTTGGTAGCTTGTGGTTAGAAATAGCTTGAAGAATAAATGGGTAGATGTAGGAGAAGAATGGTTCCAAAAAACTGCACACAGTGAGGTGATGCTTTGAGGGAAAATCTGTCAGATCACTATGAACGTTAGATGTTTTCAGAAACAGTCTTTCAGAAATTTAATTTTTCAACTCAGCAGGATTTTCTGTAGTTCTCCAAATTCCCAACATGGAGAAGGATCACAACCCTATTTCAAAAGCCTTTTTGAACTTCAGATCACACTCTGTGAGAAGCAGTTCAGATGATACGCATCTGGAAATTGTCTATCATACAATTTTTTGATAACTTCATCTGTTTTCTGCATCTAAGTCATCTAATAATGTACTGCATGGATCTGAGCCCAAAGTATCTCTAGTAGGCCATCCTTTATGAGAGAGATTTTGTGATTACAGACATAAGATAAAACACCATTTATATGCAACAGTGAGAAAACAGTCTGTGTTGAATTTTAGCAAGATTGTTACTAGTGGTGTTCCTATACAAATACGATAGTGTCAACAAACATTTTATTTTGCTTTTAGCATTTCTATTTATGGAGATCTTTTCCTTCCTAGGAAGCTTATTCAAATTCTGGACTTTCTGCTCCAGCTTTATGCCATATTATTTGATTCTAATTCATCATACGGAGAATTAATTTCATTATTTATATTGACAGCCTTGGTGTGCTTATGATCATTCATACGTTAAACATGGTTAATAAAGCTGGTAATGTAGCATTCCCTGAGTGCAGTAAGGCTGGTGCAAAATATCTATCCTTATTAGGTAATTCCCTGTGCTAAGAGATCGTGCAGAAATATCCCCCAGTGTATGAAATATAGTTGCATTCCACTTTAATAGAAGCCTCTGTCTCTTTAAACCACCACATTTTTAAACCTTCCAGTAGCTACTTAAGCTATCTTTCAGTGTACGATGAATCAGATAACATATCTTCTTTGTTCTGAATCGCCTTTTTAATAGACACACAATTTCCACAATTACTTTTATCACCTATTATCCGATTACCCACTTTAAGATTTGTGTATGCTATTGTTCACTGCCTTCTCCCCTGTTCACACTGAATTTTACCATCGAGACTGTACTTTGCTTCTGATCAATTCCAGGCTGATATCCAAGGGGACACATGAGAACTACCTCAGAGACAGAAGTGGACTGTTTAGTAGCTTGCTTATTTCTAGGTTTAAGATAAGATTTCATGCTATGAATAAGAATGAAGTGCTTATGTATCAGCTGATGCTGGTGAAATTCTGTTTGGACCTTCAAGAGTTCATCTGCCATCATGTTCTTGATCTTATCCCATTGCTAATATGGTTTGCTTGTTGAGTTCCTTAGGGTGGGGAACGAGAGGAACTTGTGAACAGCCTCTGGTTTTACCAGTGTATGAGGGAGGAAGTCTGTAGTGGCTGAAATTCCCCCTCACACATAGACCCAGGTGAGTGGTGAACAGGCTACTTCCAAAAGCAGAACCTGTGGCACATGGGCATAGATTGAAGGGGAACAACCCAGACAGAGAAACTTCACTTTTCCAAGAGGTTAGTAGCTAACTGCAAAGCAAGAAGGCATTTTGCAGAGCGAGAGAGTTCTCCCCTTGTAGCAAGGCCCTGTCCTCTACATCCTGCCCCACGGCCCACTCACCCCGGCCCCTGCCTGAACCTCAGGGCGAAGGGCACTTGTGCAGTGCAGCCACGGGCAAGTAGAACGGCAGGACAATTTCTACAAGACATTTCAGCACCCGACTGTTTAGATACAAGTCTACAAATCTTGTTCTCTGCTCACTGGTAAAGGCACTCAGGAGATGAGAGAAGTCAAGTCATTGCATGGGACATGCAATACTTTCTCCTTTTCCCCACTCACTTTCTCCTTGAAGAAGCTTAAAAAGAAATCACAATAAACAAATAAGAGGTCTAGGTATTTTTCACTGCATCATTTTGCTATATTGTGAAGTTTATTAAGAAAGTCTTAAGGGGATTAACTGGAGTGTTTTGTAGAAACCCAGGACCGTGTTATTTCAAATTGCATACTCTTTTTTTCCTTTCTGCTAAGTATCACCACCTAATTCCAACGCGGCACTATTCTTAAAGCAAGCCCGTGCTGCTGCGCTGTCCTGATGGGAGCTGTCAGCACGGTGTCTCCATGACACACCATTAAAGCAGAGAGCAGCACCATCGCTGTGGTTCATCTACAGTGGGAAGCACACAGGCTTCCACGGAGCGCTGCACCCCTCTGCTTGTTTACTGGTGGCGGGCCCAGGCTCCGGGCTGCTGATTAGACAGCAAGCACCTGCCCATGGCAGATCAGGCTCGGGGCAGACTTCCTGCTGCAGCGCCGCAGCTCCCTGAAATGAGATTTATGCAAACTGGCTAAAAGCTGTGATGTCACAACGCACTGATAGACCCAAGGGCTATCTCCCTTCTACAGACATTTGATAGAATCAGGAACTTCACATACAACTCGGAAAGAAGTTCACCTCAGAACCTATTAGGGCAAACTATGAAAATGTGTTAGGGTCCTTCTCCTGTCAAGAGATCTGTCACTGCACAGGGACTTCACAGAGTCCAAGGAGCTCACTTTTTTTTTTTTTTTTTTTTTTTGTGTGTGTGTGATTTTTTCACATCAGTTATTCTGGATGTTGGAAAACTGAATTAAGAAAAATTCACTCAGAAGTTGGCTGAATGTTGCAAGCTTGCAAAATGGAAGGATTTCCCCTCATTCCCCCCGTGAGTATATGGGATTTATTCCTACTATGGATCATTGTGCTCAGAAGCAAAAGGCAAAGTAAACCAGGTTTTTTTATTTGAGAATATCTCTGGTTTGGTCTGTATTTGCAATGCCAGGAAGTTTGGCTTAGGTCAATATATATAGCTAGTGACAACACTGTAATGAATGGTAAATTGACATTTCCTTCCTAAACTTGTATCTGGTTTTGATCTCCACTTGTTACCACAGATTAAATGTATGGTGTGTTTGTAAAATATGTGTATAGGGAGTCATTAAATTTTTTTCTTCAGTGCTGGCTTTGTGACATAAAGTTGAGTCTTTCTTCAGGTTGTAATTTTTAATCATCTGGAGTATCTGACATAGTTTATGTATTTAAGTATCCACCAGTCTGTGAGAGAGGAGTTGCCAAATGTTGATTTTACATACTGCAGTTTTTAGGACTCTGTGCTCTTGGCAATGATGGCATCTTAGTTTCTAACTTCAGCTTCCCTCAAACTGAATTCTCTTAAATTCAATTGCTATGAAAACCAACTGGTGAATGAGGCGAAAAAAAGCTATAGCCCTTAACTACGTTTTTCAATGTTTTCTCCAAGATACACATTTTTCTGTATCCTTATGAGGCCATTTCAATCCTTTCTTTAACTCCAAAGCGCTGTAACAATGTTGTGATTTATCGTATGACGAGTTCAGAAATCATTATTTATGAAGAATGTAATGCCACTAATGTGTACAAAACTTAATGGTAAATCTCTAAGCAGAATGGGTAAAAGAGGCCATTAACTACATCTTATTAAGTTTGTAGGAGCTGACGACATGTCAGATAAAGTGTTTTACTTGGCATTTTATGTGGTACAAGACTTAGTGTAATTGTTCTATGTGTTTGGAAAACAGAAAGAGACAATGCAGATTTGAGAGTCCTTTTAACAAAACTTGTATCAGATTATCTGTTGGTCTTGTCCTGCCTAATGAAGGCTCAAGACATGTTTCCTTATCTTCCACCCAGAAAGATGGCCCTTTGAATTTCTTTCACGCTTTATATCCTCATTGACTGAAAAAACATGTCTTCTCTTCAGGAGACCCTTTTATTCTAGCAGTTCATCATCAGTGTCGCTGAAATCATCTATCTAGCCAAAAGCTGGGACGACCCTAAAAATCTTTTTTTCTTTTTTTTTTTTAAATACACCGAGATGCCCAATGGATCTAATGTGAATGTGTCTGGATAGAAACCTGAAAGGAAACTGAGAAAATGAAAAAAGTACACTGAGCTTTCTCAGTGTTACTTGTTGGGCTTAAAAAAAATCAAAAGAAACCTAAATGAAGTGCTCACTCCACAAACCAGCTTTTCTATTTAAAAAAAAAATAAAATTGTTCATTTTCTGTCCACTCATTCACTCATAGCCAAGTTTTCTGGACTCTTTTTTTCCAGTATTGAGCTACAGTGCATACATTGAATACGTGGAGTGAAAATCTAACACGGGCTGGCCCATACTCTAATTTTTGTTCCAGTTGATATTCTGGCTGAACTGTTTGGATGTACGGCACAGCAGGCAGTAAAAATACAATTACAGGAGCAATTTGCTTTTATTTTGTGATTAAAATGTCCAAAAATTAGTGCTTCGTTCTTTTAAGACTGTTTTAAGTGCACTTCGAGCACTGCCAGTTAGAGCCCCACATGGCATTGCTATAAATGTCTGTGCCTCCAGGGACTTTTTCGGAGGGGAGACATAAGCTTGTTTCTAGACAGGGGTTTCTGTGAAGCAACACTTCCCTCCTCTGCACCTCACCTTTCAGTTGAGGGTGGGCCAGTAACCGCCTTCCTCTTGACTGCGCTGCTGGGAAACTCTTACCCTTCCTTTGGGAAACGCTGCTTTAATGGCTTAGGAGTACTGCAGCTTTCTCTGAAGTTCAGGAATTTTGTGCAGAAAAGCTCCACAGTTGGACCCAGGTCTTCCAGTGCATGATAGAATGAATCTCATTGTGCTATGGAGCAATAAATTACTAAGTAAAATGCCTTTGCGTAAACAGGGCCCTAGTTACATGTGAGTCCCAAAGTAGCTGCCTGTAGGAATCACAGCTTCGAATAGAGATGTATTCACATGAGAGTGAAAATCCCCCACAGCAGCACTCCGTTCCACAGAGCTGTGCTGCCGGTGTGGTCCAGCAAGGCTGGCCCAAGAAGTGATCATGCTAATATTTTTACTCATCTTTTCTAAAATAGTTCCTGTAATTTTTTTTCCAAGGAAACACAGTTAATCTTGGCCTTAAAACTTGTCTCGGCAGCATATCACTGGAAACTGTGTGGAGTATTTCTGAATCACATGCCAGTGAATAGTTATGTCAGGATAACAAAAAAAGATAAGCATTTGGTGAATTTACAATCACTTGGAATCATCTGACAAAGTCATGATGAATAACAGGATTTTTCAGATTGATCATCAGTCGAGTGCCTGTTATCGCTCTTCGCCAATGCTACTAAGCTTTCTCCGAGTAGTTTTGTGGCTTTTCCCTTGATTTTCAGGACAAAGAATGAAGATGAAGGCAACTTCCCATTTATCCAAGTCTGTGACAGATAAAGTATTCTTGCTGACCTCTTGCTTGAGGTTGGAATAAGCTTTTAGATAGTGTACTGCACCTCATGGCATGTAGGAAAGGAGATGCCAACTTCAGACCACAGCTATGAATTGCTGTCAAAGCGTTCTGTCACGCTTTTACATGAATACAATTGATATAACAAATGGCCATTAACATCAGTTAAGTATTAAATTGTAACATACACCTTCTTTGCGTTTGGTCAGAGGAAACAAAACACCTCGGTGTCATAAAGTGCTATTGTTAAGTACTATGATGGTTGTGTGGGTGGGGAGGTTCCAGGGGACGGGGCAAGTGGGTAAAGACTGGTACAAGAGGCAACAGCAATATCTGGTGAAACCTCTTCTAACTAGAGAAAAAGGTTTCAGTAAATCTTAAAAAAATAAACAGAGAGATATTAAAAACAGGTTCTTGGAAACAGCTTTCTCTAATGACTAGAGGAAAATACTGCACCTTCCTGTAGGATGATCAGAGACCACCCAAGCTGTACTCTCTCCTTTGATCACCATCAAGTTTATGCTACATAAACTTCTAAATATTGAATCTATACCTTCCCATATTAATTACTGTACCCTTGATCAGAGGCCAAGATGGAAAGTACTGCCAGCTCAAAGCCTTTGTGGGGATGGATTGGTTCAGGTTGCTTCATTTAACAAGGATATACATACACATATATTTTATCAAAAACAGAGCAGGAAACAAATTAAATGAAGAATATTCCCACAATCTGTAAAAAAGAGATTTGAAGCCCCAGACTTGGAAAACTGAGTATGTAAAACCCCAATGATCTATGTAAAAGCAGACTGTTTCAGATGTTGAGTATCTACAACTTGCTGTGGAGTCAGCCAGATTTGTCAATATTAAGGGAATCACTTTTTTAAGCCTATTTGATGCACCTTCATTTTAGCTCTGGTCACCGAATACACATCTGAACGTGTAAAACTAGCTTTTGAATGAATGGTAGAAATACCTATTCTCAGCTCTTAGACTGTGAGATGCTACTGCCTGTTTCAGTATATTGGACTGGAATGTGGGAGCTTGGATAATCTTAGGGAAGAAGAAACAACAGAGGAAGTGCACAAGTAGGAAAAGTCAAACATTCTTTCCCACACCTAAAATAATTACTATTGTTTAACTACTTTTTGAATGATGCTTGGCCTTCCTGCCAAGCTATACTTCTGTAAAGATGAGTGATAGAGCTTTAGTTTGTAGCAGTGGAATTTTATACACCCAGCAAATGAAACCTAGATTGACAAGGCACTGATTTCATTGGAAACTTATTTACTTTTGCCTAATTATTTATCAGAGCTCCAAGCTTTGATGCATTAAGATACGGAAAGCTTGTAATTTCAGTCAGTTTCTAGTATTTTACTTGAAAGGGAGCAAAGATTTTTCTTTCAAACTGTGTACATTTATATGGCATTTTTAACCTTCATTTCTCCCAACTAGCATGATGTGCATTTTCCATTTGGTTATTGAGTCTCTCCTTGCACAGAATACGAAAGCTTTCCTTTGCATTATGACAACTCTGAAAATGAAGGCAAAATCACATCCTTAGAAATGGACAGTCTTTACATCCCCAAATTCCAAGTGAATGAACAGAAGGGTTAATGAGCAATGGTGACTCTGATGTAGTTTTCACCAGAAAGATAATCTTTTCCTTTTGCCAGCTGCTCATCTACAACCTCCATCTGGATTTTAATGGGAGCTGCTGCTTTAAGTTTCATGTTTCTGACTAGTCTAGAGGAGGAAGAAAAAGAGAAGCTCACCTGCATTTCTGGCAGGCTGTCA
The DNA here is from genome assembly GCF_000691845.1 of Merops nubicus. NCBI lineage: Eukaryota > Metazoa > Chordata > Aves > Coraciiformes > Meropidae > Merops > Merops nubicus. The sequence continues at coordinate 21,526 of NW_008619785.1, read as the reverse complement.
CCATAGGCTAAGCTCACAAAATGCTGGTGTTCCAAAAATGAGACAGACTTAGGGAGGGAGATGAGGATTTGTGACATAAAGACAGGCATATGAATATATAAACATATGAACATAGAAAGTATGTCCATCATGTAAGTTATCGTGTTGTTTTAAATATTTGTGCTTTTCTTTAAATTTAGTTATGCTGAAGTCATTAACAGAAAAAACATGTTTCTGTTAGTACCTACTAGAAATAATTTCCTTTCAGAACAAAAAGCAAGAAGGTGTTTGGTTTCTACATTACTGCTGACATTGTAAGAATTGGTTCAGATTGGAAGAAGATATTGTAACAAACTTAAATGGACAAGAGTTCAGCAAAGCCCTGTGAAGAACGTGGCCCCACTCTAAACCTTAATTCTGGAGAAAGACAAAACAAAACATTACATGAAGCCACAGAGTTGTGCACAACTAATAATACAAACAGAACACCTTTATTTAAACAACCTAAGATGCTCCATTGTGTTAACACTGGAGTGCTGGAAACTCACCCTGTGTCACCTGTTTTAGGAAGATAAGAGTGGCTAAGCATCCAATAGATCACGACTCAGTACCTGCCCCACATTTGGACTTCAGGTCTTCTCTGTGCACACCCAACAGGCCTGTGCAGCTGATTTGAACCACCAAACATTTATAGTGCCTTTTGGACAAAACCTGAGAAATGTTTTTATGCCCTCTGTCAGCATCATTACCCTCCTGCTAACTGCCAGCATTTAGTGACATCTCCTAGAAATGCTCAGAATAACATCCTTACATAAGACAAGTTTCTGCTTTCTCTTTTGTGTACCAGAGGAATAATAATAGACAAGTTCTGCTACACAGACTAGGTCTAAGGAGATGGATTGCTCTTTCTTTTTTTGTAGACCAGTGTTTGGTGTCAAGCATTTCATTCCTGTGGATTCAATAAGAACTTGAAGCCTCCCCCTTTTTTCCCCAGGCAATATAAAATGTGTTGGCACCTCCTCTTCACTAACTGTATGAATAATTTTGAAGGAATTTGTCTAAGCTTACAGTTCTAAAAATTGCCATTCTCCTTACAGCCCTCTGAAGATATGGTACCCTATGACTCAGACCTCTACCGACAGCCCCATGACTATTACCAGTATCTCAACAGTGATGGAGAGAGTCATGGTGGTAAGTTAAAAATTATCTCCTTGGAGTATGAAATATCATGGGATATCATGGGAAAGAGATTTAGGAGATTCAGGACGAGAACAAACATGTTGCTGTGATCTACTATGTATAGGTATATACTTTCAATTGAGAAACAAACTATATTTTTCTGCTTCTTGGCACTGTTCCAACCCAGCAACTGTAGCACAGTTTCTCTGAAAGATAGTTTCAGAAGGCACTGAATGATGCAAGGAGCTTCCAGGATATTCAGTGTCTTGCTCAAAAAGTGGGATCTCATCATCTCTATCCTTCATTATTTCATTGTGTTTTTACTTTCCTCTCCAGATGAAAGGCACTCTGTTTCAGAACCCTTTGAGGACATGGATTTGCAATGCTATATTTCTCTTTTTGTGTTCCCATCACCAATGTCTCTTTGACTTAAGTCCTAAATACTCTGTTTGTGCCTTTGCTTTAGTTATGTTTCTTTGGTATTCGGCTTTTTTCAACCCCGTTTATTTCTCTTTTGTTTGATCTCTTTTTCATGCTGCCACACCTAGCTTTAGCTTTCACTCTTCCTTCAGTACACACAAGTACTTGCTCTCCCTAAATCTATATAAAACTTCCTTGTGGCCATTTGTATATAAACCTAGCTCAATATAAAAATACTGAAAGCTTTGGTGTCTTTATATTTTCCTGTGATCTGGGCACTGGATTCTAAATCAATGCAGAGGGGAGTCTTGCTCTGTGAATTTTGTCTGCCGTGCAAGACAATGGTCCAGCAACACCACCCTGGAAATATCAAAGTCAATATTGACTCAGGAAGGAAAAGCACCGTTCTGTTATATCACTTGTGGCAGTCCCTTCAGATCCTGGAGTTTCCCTAAAAGACTCCCACTGATAGAGCAACTAGACCCATCACTGTTTGATTTAAGACATCGAACAACTTCACAGCATAGCACTGTTTTATCCCTGGCAACGGAAGCTACAGCAAGGGACAGCAAGTCCCAGAATAGGACTGTTCTGAGCAAGAGACTGAAAAAGATTCCTATCTAAATTTGTTCTCTACATTGCAATCAAGAAACACCTATGATATTGTTAACACCTGGTGGCAGAGTTAATTGAGTTTTTATAAGTTATCTCATGGCATCTGTCAAGTCACATGAATCAAACCCAGCAAATTCCACATGGAAATTCAGGGTTTTTACATTATAACCTGTTCCTGTTTACAGACCCATAAAATGAGGATAACATTTATTACTTCAAAAGGCAATTGCGACAATTAAACAAGAAATATAAAAGGTGCCACGGAGGAAAAAGCACTGAGAAATAACTTTTCTGTCATTAAATCTAGGCTACCTCAAGCAACAACATCCCCTTATCTTTCCCTGACTTACCATCCCATCTGGTTTACTGCCCATTTTTTGTCAGAAGGCTGTTCCTAAGCTATGCCGCTCAGATGATTAACACATTTTTACTCATCATAATCAACACAACAAAAAGTGGAAAGTCACCTATGTGGTTTATGGCCGAGGTAGTACCTAAACACCCAGTCTGAACAAAAACTTGTTTCTTCCTAAACTTGTACGGGACTCATCCTGAAGATACCTCTGCTGCACCCCCCAGACTGTTTAATGTTTTAACTCCTGCAGTAAGTGGTTATGGAAGAGGCAACTTCAGCGCAGCCTGTACATTTCAAACAAATCTTTATTTATAAAAGCATCTGTCATGTAGTTGGTTGTGTGTAAATACCTATTATATGTCCCATGCTTTCCTGAATTGCTCATGGTCCAAAAGAACAATGAACACCCAAAGAATACGAAATTAAGAGATTTTGCTTATTTCCTACAAATACTGACAAACCCAGCTCTGGCTTTCACCTTGGTTAATGTAACAGAAGCAGTAGGTCTTGAGAAGTGCAGTGCATTAGAGCAGGAAAGGGACATCACAAACTACTTTTAGAATTCTGTACTAAGCATTCAGAACAACACAGATAAAAACACAATGATTGAAAAATGGCAGGGAAAAGGAACAAATAAGGTGCTGCAGTGATAGCAGTGAAGTGGAAAGGCTGAGAACATGAATAGACGGGGAAAAAGAAGAAGTAAGCTGGATGGAATTGGGAGAAACAAGTTCGGTTTGGGGTACAGTGAGATCACTGGCAATACGTAAAGAAAAATTTTGCAGGCCTTCAATACCATTATGGGCCTCAAAGGAAAGCTAACAGATAAAGTAAGTAGATACTACGGGACAGTAACACTTCTGACTTTGCTGATAAGGGACTACTAAAGAAATAGGAGATCTTGCTCAAGTGTCAGGCTACCTCTCTCTCACTGCTAGCAAACTAATTCTGTGAAAGGGAGATAGTAATATATTAATCTGTGAATCTGTGCATTACTGTCACTTTTCTAGAACGTAATGCGGAAGACAACCCTTATTCTGTTTTTATGTGAGCAAAGTACCAGAAGTATAGCATGTCACTAATTTAATAGGTAGGACATCATTGCCAATAAGCAAAAAACTAAATTTAATAAGCAAAAAGATACCATAAAAATATCTGGATGTTCATCACAATGTGCATTGTTTGTATTTTTTTTTGTAAAGTGTAGCTTAACTATCTTGTAAGTACCATAATAAACACAGGCACACAGGACAGAAGCTACTGCAAGCAATCGTGTGTTAGTCCACCACTGTACCCTGAGCATGTATGCCACTAAGTCTGTAAATGTAATACACGCTGTTTTGTAACACTGATGCAATCATAGTCATTACAAAATCCTACTGCAGCTCAGTTTCTAAGTTATTACTAAACATTACTGCTTTAGCAAAAATCACTCAGTGTCTAAAGCTGAATGCTGACCCTCATTCACTTTATGGCTGGACTCACAGAACTTACTAGATTTTGTGATTTGGGATTTTATTTTCTTCTCACCTCCTGGAGTAATATGACCATTTCAGAGTCTCAGCTTTGATTTTGTTAGGACTGTAGCCCACACAGAAGTGGAGGAAAGTCCAAACGTATGAACCTTACTCTTAAGTACTACATGGAAAATGCAAAGAACTAAAACCTCATTAAAAAATCCTCTCACTTCAAATCCATCCTCATGATTTGCTGTAGCCCGACTCTGATTTTTTAATGCTTGACATTATCAAAATTTATAAAGTTTGTAAAGTGAGAGCTAATGAGATCCTACTGTCATTGTGAGACTGCTGCCCTGCCTAGGAGCACAGCATCTCACCCCGCAGAGAGTAGTGCTGTAGCAAATAAAGACATCCATTTTCCTGTGTCCCTCAGTAGTTTTCTTATTTCCCTTATAGGCTTTTTCTTGGCTTGTTTTTTCAGCTGGGCAAAACACAGTGGGAACACGTAAGTTGTGCTACGTGGCACCGTGTAAGAAACACTCTTCTAGTTCCAAAGGAGCTGGAAGGCCCGTAGGGCGCAGAGCCACAACCTGCGGCCTCGCTGCCCGGCCCTGGCCATGCTGACAAGAGCAGCCTGGTTCCTGCTCCAGAGCTGCCTCACCGGCTGCTGGGCGCCTTCCACAGCGGGATGCAGATCTACCCACTTACGCCGCTTGTTAATAAGTATCTCCCTTAAGCCTGTTTCGCATTCTAACTGCTGGTTCTGATGTTATTCATCTATCAGAACAGGTGCAAAGCAATTTACACTGGTCAGAAAGATGGCTGAGAAAGTTCAGCTCTGTTTTCTCACTTGCAGGGTGAGAACCTGCCTCCACAGTGGATATTAATGTGATGCCTTGAGGCTTGCTACCGCTTCCCAACAGGCTGACAGCCTCTCCCTCCAGGGAAGGAGTTCACAATTCATGACTGTCCTTCCTCTAACCTTTCACTACATACAAGACCAAAACAAACACGATCTCCATGTCTGTATAAGAGAGATTTTTTTTCACATCCTCTTTCACTTCACATGAAATTTCTCATAATGACTCCCTTGTGTACCTATAGCTTAGCTTTTAATGACATTTTCCCTTACACAAAGAATAGACACTTTCCATTTCTAGCATTTTTCTCTCCTTTCTTTTCCTTCCTTCTACCTTTATGTTTTTGAGGAAAGAGCAGAACCGTCGTGTTACTGACATAACACTAACAAAGAACGTGGAATTAAATAGCCACTGATAGCTCTAATGACTGCAGACAGATATTTAGAATTTATTTATATTTTCAAGTGCACTAATGTAGCTGGGATAGCTAACTGTAGAGGGGCTTGTGCTAAGAGAATTCAGAATTTATCCTTTAAAACCATGTTGTTTTTCCCAAGCATCACTGTGAAATTTTAGATAATTTAGAAAGAAACAAGGACTTTCCTCCTGTCACGACCTAAATATTTGGACATGAGTTAGTGTTAATTTCTGACACAGATAAGTTTTGTCAGGTATTGGTATTACGTGGTCACTGTAGGTCCCCAAATACTGTGCTATCAGTCCCATTCTACTATGGTATTTTTACAGCAGTACCTATTTCCATGAAGAATCAATTCAGTAATGACTAGGCTAAATACTACATAGTGTTTAATGTGAATATGCATAAAGAGTGTTCCATATGTGAATTTATTTGCCAAGGAAAGGTTTAAAAGACCAGTTCTGGATGCAGCAGCAATGTTGTCATAGGCTCCCAAAACCCAAGAGATATCCTTGAAGGAAAAGGACGTGACTGCTGATTAAAAATAAAGATTGAAGAAGAATCAAAAGTAGACCACTCGGCGCATGCACAAATACTCGTGGCTATGCAAGCTGGCCATGTGCTGTGTTCTCTCTTGCCCACCTTTGCTACTACTGGTGCGATGTTCCATAGCTGATAAATGGCCACTGACAGCCTCAGAGACTGTTGCCTCATGTGTTGCCAGTTGCGTGGCCCGGCATAAAGGATACAGCCAGCAGCAAGAAGCATGCACAAACTCTACTATCCATTTCCAGCGAATACAGAAAGAACATAACTTGGTTAACAGGAGGGGGAATACGCAGAATAATATATCCACTCATAGTAGATGACGTAACAAAGGAAGGAGTAACCCAAGCCAGGAATCTGGTAATGGAGGAAGGAAGGAATAAGCCAAGTCAAAAGTAGGTAGGGTTCCTGAGTTCACTGCAATCCAGCTTTCATACTGCTGAATTAACTTCAAAAGCGGGACACCTGGTGTTATCCTCCTAATTGGTTTTTGCCCAAGGTTGGCCAAGCCTCGAGAGAAAACCAGAAGGAATGTTTCTCCTGCTATTTTGATCTTAATTGTACTTACCTCAAGATAAGCTAGCTTCCTGGCAGAGAGAAAAATTCTCTGCCAGGTTGTGAGAATCCTCTAAATATCAATTGTATTTTGGGGATCAGCATCTAGACGCCAGAACTTCACTCGGTCCGTTGACATATGGATGAACCACAATCTTCATACTATCTCTAGATGTAAAGGCATCACTATCTGTCTTTCAACCAATTCCAGTTCTTCAGCTACAGACAGCACTGCAGTCATCTTGACCATTGCGTGATCTTCTCCGCTGTCACAGTCTTCTCCGTCATCACGTTTCCAGCACGCTGGGACAGACGCAGTTGACTGAGGTCCACAGCTGTTTAAATTTACTTGGCTCAGTTCAGCACTCCCGCCAAATCCATCCTTGCTGTTCGGATCCTCATCACACACAGGCCTAACACATCTGTCAGGCACACCCTGCCCACTGATGCACACAAAGTCAGTCAGCACACGCCTGCTTCACACAGGTACTTTGAGGACTGTCATCTGAACAAGCTTCATCACCACCGTATCTCCATAGTGAAGGAGCATAGTGTCCATCACTACATGGAACTTGAGAACCCTCACTCTGTTCTCACACTCTTTGCAGCACTGTGCAGGATCTCTAAAACACAGTTCTATACCCTCCAGTTAGTCTTGCACATAACACTTAGTTGCGGGGACATGCTCCCATTTTTCTTGCCCAGGCTTCATGATTAAAATGGTATTATCTTTTCCTGCAGCTATTATTTCAGCTGGCTCAGGACAGTCACTTGGCTCTTGGACCCATACTTCTGTCCCATTATTAAAGCTGGTGGATCCAAACCTTTAATCCCCATGCACGGTAATAACTTGGGGTGGTTCTCCCCTCCTCACCGTTGTTTTTAAAACCGGCAATATCAATAATTGTGTTACAGTATCATGGGGTTGAATAACTTGTTCAGCATTATTTAACAAGATTTAATTTACCTTTAATTTCTTCTTGATTATCTGCATCAGTTACTCTTACCATGACATGAATACTCTTCAGGGCTAGATTTGAGCAACCAGCTATCAGACCAATCTGTCCTGGGGGAATTTGGATTCCCTAAATCCTCTTGTTTTCAAGCCACATATGCTGCATGTAACTCAGTGTATTGGCTGCTTCTCCTGTTGTCTTTAGAAGTTTCTCCACGTGTGACAGGCTTACACCTTCCAAAATCTTTTTCCTCCTACATATTCAGCTGACCCGTCTGTAATCCACGCGTGTTCCTTTTCAGGAGTGCTTAACTGATCGCACAGGGGATTCCTGTTCAGCTAAGGGATCGGACTTTACCCCTTGAGCCTTCACAGGGGCAGCGACCACTTGCTCGTGGAGGACAAGAGCCCTACCAGCTCCCACACCTTAGCTCTGTCCCAAATATATCACTTCCATTTTATAATGCTCCATTCCTGAGAGTACCCAGTTTGGTGGGTTTTTGGGGAACTGTTAACCCACTGCATAATAGGGATTTTGGGGCGAAGAGTCACTTCAGGTCCTATCTTGCGCTGTTCTGTTTCCACCAATACCCAACAGCAGGCTAACAGCTGTTTCTCAAAGAGGGTAGAGTTGTTTCCTGCCTCTGGCAATTTTCTTGCCCAAAATCCCAAAGGGACTTTTTTCTTTCCCTGTTGTTGCCAGAGGCTCCAATTAGCATATGACCCGTTTACAGATATGTTCAGCTCCACCTCTCCTTCTCGCATGGGCCATAAATCTAAAGCACTCTGAATAGCCTCTTTTGCCAATTCAAAGGCAGCCTGCTGTTCGTTTACCCATTCAAATTCATATTTTTTTCCTGGTCACTTTATACAATGAGGCTAAAATCTGTCCTAAATGTGGAATGTGTCCTCTCCAAAAGCCCAAAAGCCCAATAAAACTCTGTGCCTCTTTTTTATCCTGTGGTACCGCAAAGTCCAGAATTTTCTGTCGGGCTTTAGGTTATATTTCCCAAAGTCCATGGTGCCAGTGAATTCCTAAAAAATTTCACCAAAAATTAACTAAAAATTTCACTAAACATTTTGAATTTTAGTAGGATTAAATTTCCCAACCTTTCTCTTTCACACAGCCCTCAATCACTGCAAGCATTCATTGTAATTCCTCCTCAATGCTCCCCTGAATCAGGAAGTCATCTCTATAATGAACCATGTGCATACGAGGAGACATTTTTACTTCATCCAGATGCTCAGCCACTATTTGATGACAAATAGTTGGACTATGCACCCATCTCTGAGGCAATCTGGTAAAGGTGTACTGCCACCCCTGCCACACAAAGGCAAGTTGATCCCCATGTTCCTCTGCAATTGGGATAGTACAAAACATGATGGCTAAATCCATCACAGCATACCAAGTTCCAGGATGCTTCTGAACTCTGTCTGTTAAAGTGACAGTGTCAGGTACAGCTGCCATGAGAGGTGGGGTGTGCTTGTTTAATTCCCTGAAATCTATGGTCATCCTCCATAATCCATCACTCTTTTTAACAGGCCAGATTGGATTGTTCCAGGTTGTGGTTGTTGATTTTAAAACTCCTGCAGCAAATAAATCTTTAGTTGTCTGGGAAATCTCTTCATGCCTGCCTGGAATCCTGCACTGTTTTATTGTCACTACTTTGGTTGCAGCCAGAATCTGCACAGAAGGCATTTTTACTTTTCCCACTAAAATTACCCAGGCACTGATATAGCTCTTTACTCCAAATTGGTACCAACCACCAGGGACGTTCAAGGTAAGTCCTTTCAGAATATCTATTCCTATTATATACTTTGGGACAGGAACAATCATGACCGAACACAATCATTTTGGGAGGTTTCCGATTTCCATTTCTACCTGGGTTTGCATGGCTTCAATTCGTTTATTATTGATTAAGGCTTTTAATGTTTGCAAGGACCTTTTTTTCCAAAACGTTTGCAGCTCTCCACATAGGGTTGCTGGTCCTCCCGTGTCCACTGTACCAGAGGCTGGCCATCATTTCAGTCTGAGTCAGGATGCCAAACTACATCCCTAGTCTCTTTCCAAGGATACAGGTCAGAATACAGCCGCCAATGCTCCTTCTCCCCCGGAACAGCCGATCCACTTGCAGGGCGGGTGGGGGTGATCCTCCCCAAGCAGATGTGAAGTCACATTATGGTTCCAGAGGAGGTGCCATAGGCTGCACTGCTCCTGATTTTTTTCCTTATAATTCTGCATTTTTTGGTGACATTTAAATAACCCTCTCTGTCTGTGTAACCTCCACAGCTCATGGGTCTCAGCACCATCAATCTTATTGTGAGGTACACCATCTTTCACTAAAGCTGCAAACATTTCTCAAGAGAGCTTATGCTCACTACTTTTACAGTGTCGGGTCTCGATTTCCTGCACTCTCCTGGGGTCCCCATTCTTCAAGGTCACTCAGCTACTGTATTTTGTCAGTTACCTCCCTAAGGTGATTCCCCACCTTGTTAAGCAGGAGAATCATCATTATATGCCTATCTGCCGGTGGAATGGTTTTAAATACTGCACGGCTCATAGGGACAATCTAAGCTGCACCAAAGCATCAACATGTCCTATAAAAATAGCCAGTTTCATTCCTTCTTCCTTCAGTCACTCTATTCCATCCTGCAGAGTCTGCCACGGTTGGTCAGAGTTGGCCCAGACATTCTCTAGGGGGGGTTTGCCCCTACACACTGTAGCGACTAAAGCTAACAAATTGGTATCCTGATTGTTATTTCAAAATGCTTCCTGTACAAAAGATTCCCAACTTGGTGTTACATACATTTTTAGACTCCGCTTTGTCCAGATTAACTGGCAACGCTTCCTCGTCGTGTGGACACACCATCCAAGAAAGCAGGAGCTCTCTTGGCCTCTGCTTAAGCCGTTCACTGATATCATTTACTTCTTGCTGCCTATAATGCTCCAAGACATCTTTCCTCACTAGCTGTCTGTTTTTGTCGAATTCCAACTTTTGCCTATATACCCGTCTTGCACCTACAGATCCATCTGAGCTATCAGCTTCATCAAAATCCACAGAATACCAAGTGTCTTCATCTGCCTGTACAATTGCTGAATGAACTTCCCTATGAGTAACTTGCCCCTCCTGTTCATATGGTTATACTGGGCAGCTCATACTGCAGCTTTTTCAGCTAGTCTGGCAAGCTTGAAACTTATCAGCCAGCAGCTTATTTAAACATTGTAATGCTGCGGTTTGATTCTGCAGGCTGCTCACCTGCTGCTCCACGGGGGAACGTCCTGGTAAAAATCATTCTTTCTGTTGATGCTGTTTCCTATATGCAGTTAGCAAGATCCATCTCCATCTTCCGAAACTCACAGTGTCCTCTTCTTTCTCTTTAGGCAATTTCTGGTCTAGTGCCCAATGCATCTTGTGGTTCGGCTTCTGCCAGCCTCTTCTCCCACTGTTTGCACGGTCCCCCGATCTTAGTCCACTCAAGAGCCAGCGAATTGTGTGGAGGGTCTTCCCAACTGGGAACTTCGCACAGGGCTGTCTGTGACACCAATTTTCTTCTGCCAATTGTGTGGCAAGATAGAGAGTTTCCCAGCAGAGAGAAAAATCCTCTGCCCAATCGTTAGAATCATCCCTGCACCAACTTTAATTCAGGGCTTGGGGGTCAGGCCCCAGCACTTCATCTGGGCTTTGCCATCCTTACAATTATGCACTAACCTCATTTGCTGTAGCAGACTGTCAAAGACGAGTGGTCTTTGAGAATATATGTTGCCATCTGAGAGGACTTCACGCACAAGTAGCAGAGACAGATCACTCTAAGGAACAAGAGTACAGATTTCTCCTGTATTTTCAACAGTTTATTACACAGGGCTGCCCATGGTGTATGAGGCCTCAATGGCTGGCTCTACTTATTGAAATCTGCAGTAATTTAACACAGAAAAAGTCTCAAGTAGTGAGTCTCAGCCTTCCAACTAAACAAAAAAGTTTCAGTCTGAAAGTGCCCTAAGTCTTCCACCAGGACACAGTCTTAGATGACTCGTGAATTCCAACTCAGACGCACTCTGCCATTACCTGGGTTGGAGCATATGTGGATATCTAAGTACATGGGTACTTTGCATCCATAAACCCCATGTTTTTTATCAGAGAAAACAATTCTTCTCTAGCACTACAACATGAAGAAGTGCCACCATGTATTGTAATTATAAGTTAGGGCTACAAAATCCATACAGAGCCCACAGAACGCGCCACACAACAAAGCAATGAAATTACAAAGTAATGCAGCAAGCTCCCTGGGTGCTTTTATAGGCACCTTTTCATCCCTTTCACGTGCAGTGACATGGTTTATCCATGAATCAGAAAAGCAGGAGGGACACAAAAGTAAACACTGGTGCAGTGAATGGTCTGATAGAGACTCCAAGTAAATTCCTACAGGCCCGAGCCACAAAGGCAGCTAGAAGAGCTTACAACCTCTCAGCTTTGGTATAAAGAGAACAGTGAGTGCCCTCTAAAGGAAACTACATTCAAAATCACTATCCCAGATTTCCAGCCTTCAATGAGATTAGACTTAATTGTTCCACATGTAAGTGGGGAAAGATGCAAAGATAGAAGCTGACAAAAAGAATGAAACGAGCACTTCAGAAGAAATATTGACAGCACATTAGTATGCAGATAATGTAGGGCACAGTAACAGCACATTGTAGAATGAGACAACCACTCCTCTATAAATCCAGTACAACTAGACTCGATACATCACGTTCCATTCTGTCCATCACATTGTCAGAAAGAGGTCAACAGCTGGGAGGGAGCCTAGAGAAGCGGTCACATGTCTTGAGGAGGCTAAAAAAACCTGATTTACACTGAAAGACTGGGAGCTAAACACATGCAGCCGGGTTCAGTGACAACAAGCAGCAGATGATAAGGGTACACGACAGCAACCGGAACACATGTGAAGGGGAGGACAGAAATGATTTATAATAATACAAGGGAAGAAAACTCAAAATACTAAGATACAAATTAGAACTGCTTTACTGAATATCACAAAGAAATTTTGGCCATGCATAAAATGATGCCTGAAAAATTAAACTATGGAAGTGCAGTTCTTAGCTCGGTCAGAGCAGAGGATGTGATGTTGACTCTGGTTTTAAAAAACAGAGTGCACAAAAATTTCTGCACAGCTATGCACGCAAGAGATAAATAGCACTTTCAATGCTTCGAATCTCCTCTAGCAACTTTTAAATTTAGAGCAGTAAATACAAAACTACAAAAATTTTGGAGGTTTCTGTTGAACTAAAAAGTGGAAATCTAAACCTGAGAATGATGTGGAATTTAATTTCAAAAGGAAATAAATCAGGAAACAGGACAGTAGTTATCCGAGTACATCTTTATGTTTTGGGAAAAAGTCTCAATCACAGAAATTTCAAACATACTGAAGATAGAAAAAAGGTAGAGAAAGAGACTGCACTAGAATTTAGCCTCACTGTAAACAGCTTACACCAGACTGCTGTAACATTTTATCCTTTTATTCTCTAGTCTTGGTACTGAAAAATTTGTGACATACATACCAACACAGGATTGCAGGTAATATCTAGTGAAGAGACATATCTTTTCTGCAACATCCCTGAAATATTGCTAGCAGAAAATGAAGACTGCAGCTAATTGCAGAATAAACTGTAAATGTTCTCCATGTCCTCATTTCCATGCCACCAGGAAGAGTGTAATGAGGCATGTAAGTGAGTAGAATTTGTTGCCTCAAAATGAAAAATTAAGATTGCTTTGGTCTCCTCTCGAGCAAGACAGTGTTGATGTCTTTTGTATCTTGTGCTAACTTATCATTGAAATCCATCTGTCCATCTAAGAATATTCTTCTAAGTAAAGAGGCCTGATTATTACTTTCCAGCCACAGGCGTTTATGGCACTGGGAGAATAAACTTTACAGGGATATCTGCAGTCTGTCACCAGAGAAAGATGGGTCAACAGGTATGGTGTGGAGATGGCAGAAAGGACAGAGACAGGAGTAGGAACCAGTGGAAGATAGGTAAATGCCACGCTTCTTAATCTTGTGGTATTAATCTGTTTTAATTTTCTTTAGATCATTACTGGGAATATCATCCACATCACATCCACAACGAGTTCGAAAGCTTTGGAGACAATCACTTCACGGAGCTGCAGAGCGTACAGCCTCCCCAGCTGCAGCAGCTCTACAGGCACATGGAGATTGAACAAATGCACGTCCTGGATTCGTCAATCCCAACCCCACACATCGGCCTCAACCACCAGGTACTCCTAGCAACCCTAACTCAGAGTTTGAGATGATAATCAAGGGTAAAGAAAAGAACTCATCATTGCCTGCTCTCAGGCAAAAGAGGCTGCTTCAATGAACTGCACTTGGGGTAAAACTCTGCACTCTCGGGACAAATGTGACTTAAGCATTCTTTTCATCTGGATAATGAGGAGTCACATTCCTCACACTGTGCCTGAAAAGGCAACTGCATTTTATGGAGGTTTTTAAAATGTCAGAATTTTGTTTATTTAGGAATGAAAATCATGTGTTTTGAAATTCTGCAGAGAAACTGGGCCCGAGAAGCTATGCATTGTCATAGCAAGGTATCCCTGAGGACTGGGAAGTATTCAGAGCCTCTAAGTAGTAGGAAAGTTTTAAATATTTCCAAACAACTCTGCCAGTTTCACATGACTCATACAAGAAATGCTAACAAAGACAAGACACCAGTAATTTTACCACAGTGAAAGAGGCTGAGGACAACCTACTTGTGTTTTCACCTGAAAGTAAATAAGTCACGAGCCAGAAGGCACCCTCTTGTCTTTGCTCAGATTTTACATGATAGTCATCTTCCTGTAAGAACCAGACACTCCATTCTGCAGTAAAGATAGTCACCAAAAGGCCAGTCAATTCTCACTAATGCTGAAATTATAAGGGGGTTCATTGTACTGCAAATACTATGCAAAGTGCATCTGGAGATGACTTTTAATTCTTGGTCCTACAAGAATACACCCAAAGTAATTACTGGGAGCAGTAAGAAAGCTGGCTGACCTTCTCCTAAGGAGTTTCCTGGGAAGGCAGGCAAGCTACATAAAATGTGCTGAATACTAGACAGAGTGGGACTGAGGTCAGAGAAAAAGAGGTTTATTACAGTGCTGCATATAATGATGCCATTGCTGAAGTTCTGTGAGAGAAACTGCATGCATGGAATTGTCATTTTGGGCTTCTTTGTTCAAAGCAAAAGGAAACTGAATACTGTATAAATCAAGAACAAAGAAGGAAAAAAACTGAATAAGTTAACACTATCAACAGGAAACTGACTGAAAGCCATCCAACTTCTTACCTACTACTCAGAAAAAAATCAGGAATAGAATATAAGATGTAGATTCAAACAAAGAATTAGGAACAGAAAGTTACAAACATAAAAAATGCTTCATGGAACAGCAGTCTGTGGGAAGTCGTTTCAGTTGCTCACTGCAACTGCTAATGCTAATACTAATAATGACTGACCTTTGCCTCCAACCAAAGGCGAAAAATAAAAATTAGCCCCTTTATTGCTGTCATCAGAAGGACCACCAAAAAAAAAAAAAACCAAACCAAACCCAAGAGAGGGTTTTTCTAATTATCCCACTTAACACCTCTCATTTCAGGACAAATAGCAGAGGATTCATTTTGTTGCAACTTTAGATAAATCACACTGTGCTCTCTGCCCCACCCCATACCACACTGCAGAAGGTACTAGTAGGTACAATTCACTGCTACCCTCCTCTTCCTTACTAGCTGGGGATCTTTGGCTTCTCACTTCAACCTCCAGTAGCTCATGCAAGTGGCACTTGGCTGTCATACTCTGAGGTGCTGATGTTCAGCCACAGTCCTAGGCAACACATACTATTATTTGAGGCATTTTCAAAGAAAAAACAAAATAAAACAAAACAAAACCAACAGAAGCAGGAAGCAAGCTTTAATCCTCCACTGAATTTGCCTGTTACTAACTGTACCCACCCTTGTCATGCAATATCAGAGCTACAGTTTGCAAATAAGGGAAGAACACACAAAGATATTTCTCTAATTTTCTGTTATTTTCACATTACTTTGCAAAATCAAATCTGAAGTTCAAGCTGTTCTTGGCCAAGATTTTTTTTCTTTTTTTTTTGTTTGCCAGCCAACAGGTGGTCTCACAAATAGTAAATTACAAAACTACTCACTCCAAAAGAAGAACGAAAGCAACTGTTGGAAAATTATGAAGTGTTTTAGAAAAGAGGAAAAT
The DNA here is from genome assembly GCF_000691845.1 of Merops nubicus. NCBI lineage: Eukaryota > Metazoa > Chordata > Aves > Coraciiformes > Meropidae > Merops > Merops nubicus. Next base: position 5,927 of record NW_008619785.1, on the reverse strand, counting down.
TGCAAATGGATGCCACAGGCCGAGGCACCATCAGAATATGGAAAGTAGCTAGTGATTTCTTAAGCTTTCTCTCTCCAGAACCGCATTAGTAAGGTGGCTCTGACAAACACACTAGCACGTCCTCTGTGACTGTGTAACACACCCATGTCACGCAGTACTACCTTCGCTGAGTTTCAGGTGCAAAATAAGTGTAAGCAAAAATACAGCAGACAGGGAAAGTGGCGGCAGTGTGGGGGAAGCTTATTGTACTGCATCGGTTGGCCCCTTGGCTTGTGAGATACCGTTCCCCTGTGCTCCTCCACAGCACTCTACTACTGTCCCCCTCCAGCCCCAGAGGACCTACACACATCACCAACGC
>NW_008619785.1:0-5538 GCF_000691845.1 Merops nubicus | reverse complement strand
TCTCTGCAGGGGCACCAGTCTCTGTTCCCCTCCCCTGTGAGACATTGTCTCACATTCTCATTCCCCTTCCCCCATGTCAGAGTGTCTCCCTTCCTTCCTACTCCTAAGGCCGCAGCTTTCTTAACTGTAAGAAGCTAAAGGTGACCCTGTGGTGAAGGCCGAAGTTTCACTGGTGGGGATCTGGCAGGAAGCTTACACATACTCTTACCCAATCCTGGCCTTCCTGCCAGATCAGCTCCAGCCAATCTGCCAACTCATTAACCGCCAGCTGCTGTGGCTCAAAACCAGCCCCTTGCACACTCCTTATTGGGACATTCTAAGCTGGTGCAAAAGGCATGGGCACAGCCCGACATGGGGCGGGTGGTGCGTCTCATGACTCCATGCTTCAGTGCCCGACGTCCCCTTGGAAGGGAATCGAACTCAACCTATCCTTTCCTGGAAGAGGGAACGAGAGCAATTTGAAAGGAGGCCATCTTCTAGGACTCTATCTGGCCCATTTCACGAAACCCACACTCTGTATGCTGCTGGGTTTGGGGGATGTTGGTCGGGTTTTTTAATGTAGGAAATGGCTTCTTACTCCCTGCCCCTCAGACTGATCTGTCTCTCATTCCTAAACAAGAAGCTGCAATAATTCATGGCAACTGGTCACAACCCTTAATGCACCAGACGGCAACTGAGAATTTACAGAGCTGAGGTCTATTCCATGCTGCTCCTGACAAGACCTCTATATAAGGGCAAGAGAATTTAGCATAAAAAAATGTCTTGCTAGCTTTGCAGATGAGAAATCCCCATTAAAGGGGGTTTTTCAGAAAGTCACTTAAGAAGAGAGACTGTGAGCCAATATGATGTATGCTTTATCTCAGTGCTAAGGCTATTCCCCTCCCCATGAGGGAAATTCAGGAGAAGAGGCTGACTGAGCCTTGTAAGCCGGTCTCCAGAGCCGGATGCAGCCCTGCAGGGATTCGGCGCTGTCAGGAGGTACTACGCCTGAGAAAGGAAGAGGGCAACAGAGCAAAACGCAGTCAAAGCAGCGGTGCAAGGGCAGAACTGTTCAGCTCTTTCCAGTTTAAAAGACTAATTCCAGAAGGTCTGCATTAAAAAAACGAGTTGTTCTCAAAAGCAGTTTTACACTGGGTATAGTCAACAGGAATAACACTAGCTTTCAGGAGGTGTGGGGCAACAGGAGCAATATCACCTGCATAGGATGTAACATAGGAGAAATTTCTGACTTTCGTGACTTTTTCCCCTCTTGTAAAGGTGCATCTTTGTGCACATGTGGACTGTTAGCTGGAAGTGCTTCTTAATTGCATCATATTTATTCTAAATGTCAACAGCCTAGTCACTCAGTATTACCCTAAACGAGCTAATTAACTCTTACGTTCTCTCCCTTTTCTCTGTAACTCTCTCTGTGACATTTCCTTTTTCCTTCTCAATGCCCTGCTCTCTGTCCCTACCTCCTGCCTCTCCTACACTTTTCTCCCAAAGGTGCCCTATTTGCCCCGGATGTGCCTACAGTACTCCTCTCCACCACAGCCCAGTTCTGATGAGGAAGACACAGAGCGGCAGAGCCCACCACTGGAGGTATCAGATGGGGAGACTGATGGTGTGGACCCTGGCCCTGGAATTATGCATGGAGAAACAGGTCAGTGAGAACAGAGACTTCCTCATGCTATGTGCTGAGCAGCTGTTACATTACCATGATGACAATAGATAGAACGATAGAACTGATGTGCTGGTATTTCAGCCCCTGCCAAAGCTTCTCCTTCCCTGACTCCTTGCACTCCCCTGTCCTCTCCATCTTTTATGATCATAACTGTGTCTATAACTCAGAAATAATTTCTTCTTTCTCCTTGTGAATTGCCTATAACAGGTAGGAAAAACAAGCCAAGAAAGTCAAGGAACTGATTTTTGAACATATTTAGTTCTGCTTGCTCAGTACCTGAAAGTCAGGTTCTGTATAACCTGCGCCAATTATGGTTTCAATTTAACAGCATTTTCCAGTTAGCTTCAGATTAACAAATTGATTTCAAAACAAGGCTTCGGTCTTTGAAATTCCTTTCTCTCCTTTTTTTTTTTTTTTTTTGTACATGAGTACATATCAAGTCCTCACAGCATAACAGTGCCTATTGTTGCACATGTTGCCAAGTGAAAGAAGTTACAGGACTGATCAGCTAGCTGAAACAGTTACATGAATTATGTATGTTCTGCTCTTTCACCAAGAGCCAGATGCTAATCCTAATGTTCCACTGCCTTTCTTCTCTGACTCTCGCACAGGTAGCAAGAAAAAGATACGTCTGTATCAGTTCCTTCTGGACCTTCTTCGCAGCGGAGACATGAAGGACAGCATTTGGTGGGTGGACAAGGAAAAAGGTACTTTCCAGTTCTCCTCCAAACACAAAGAAGCATTGGCGCATCGCTGGGGCATCCAGAAAGGCAATCGCAAGAAGATGACCTACCAGAAGATGGCACGAGCTTTAAGAAACTACGGCAAGACAGGAGAGGTCAAGAAAGTGAAGAAGAAGCTGACCTACCAGTTTAGTGGAGAGGTGATGGGAAGGGGGGTCACTGATAGGAAGCATTATCCTCACTGAGGTCATGGGACCCTAAGCAAGAAAAATAGTAAGACCTCCTGGCTGGAAACCAGCAGAGGAGATGGACGCCTCTTTCTTTGTGCTTCCTGTGCCCCGTTCTATGCCTTAAAAGGTCTTTACTGTCAGATGTTTCTGGTACGAATTCCCTTCTTCAGCATCTGAGAATCCTAAATGTGACAGAATTCTTTGCTTCCATTCTACAACTTGGACAGATTTGGGAAATTTAAACTATGTACAAATATATTATTATCCTGAAAGGTTTTTTTTGATTGTATTTTAACTGAAGAATATGGCTGATGAAGTACCTTCAAAGGTAGTGCTGTGTCATTCACAGTGACACCGCATTAGCTTACAGCTTTCCAAGTAGCATTAATACAGGCTCTGCCACAGCTCTCAATGCTAGAGAGAAGTCTGCAGATCTTGGGATGATACTCATTCTTTTACATAGCAATAACATGTACATATTTAATAAAATTCAATATAATTAAGTTCTGGTGTTTGCATAATAATTATTTCACAAACAAATCCCATGTGCGTTCAGTTATGCATATGCAGCTCACTTGTGGTACCTGAACAAAAAGCACATTGGGTTATAGGGCCTTATCTATTTGTTCCTGCTTTTTCATTTACTTAGAAACATCATCAGTGCTGTCAAACTAAGTAACGACGATACTAAGTGAGATACTGTGAAAGAGACTACAGCACTGAAGTCTATTTTTCCAAAAATATATATAGGTCTTTTTTCCTGTGCAAATTAAGCCCAGGCAGTTGAGTAATTTCTGTTCACTTATACCAAGAGTGGCATTTATAGATCTATCCAGCTTCGAACATAACAAATAACCATGTTCTTCTGTGTTTTCACTCATTTTCCTGCTCCCATTCTCTCCTCTCGCTTGCTTACCTCCACAGGGATTACCTGAATTTAGCTTATAAACCTTTCTGGGAAGCAAGTTGTATTTAATCATGTCTGTGCAGAATTCTAGCACAAAAGATTTTCAAGGTTTTAACTGTGGATTTTAGTCCCTACCGTAAAACAATTAATAGTAACTAGTAACAACTATATTGCACAGATAACACTCAAAATGCAAAATAAAAGATAATTCAACACCTGAGATACCATGGTAAAGTTACCTGGTACATCTCAACACAGGAATGAGAACCGAAGTCAACCAACACTAAGAAAATTACCAATTTAACTTGTAATGTTATTTAATCTATTTCAACTGTGGTCAAGCACTGAGAAATCAGGAAATATCATCATGACTCTTCCAAAGTAGATGAGGTGAAATGAGACAGGTCTATAACCACAAGAATGCACTTGTTTAACAATATTAAAATGTAGCAGAACATGCCAAACAGGACATTTTGGAACTTGTAACAAAGTAACATCAAGTAGCTGAATTGAAGCTTCCCAGAGCTTGCTGCTCACTGAAACCAGGACTAGTTGAAGCCATGAGCTTCTTAGGGTTGTGAGCTCTGGTAAACACAGCCGGTTTTATCTACACTATCTCACTGTGGAAGTGAAACGTTTGGTGACATCACTGGGCTACAGGATCTCCTTGGAGCCATACAGAAGGAAGCTCCTGCTTAAAAAAATGAAAAATCACACTGTAGCACTTCCCAATTCTTCTTCCCAGTTTGTGAACACAGTAACATGTTCATCATTCACAATCAATGATGTGCACATCAATCAATGCCAGAAATCAAGTGAGATAAAGAGTTAAAAGCAAGTGAGGGCTTCTGAACTTTCTGTATCCAAGACAAGAATAATAATAAATAGAAACAATCTTTCAGTCTTGTAAAAAATCTTGCAACCCAAATTTAGTTACTGTTCTTTGAGGATCATGTACATTCTCCTAGTCAAACATTTTTTATTCAGTTAGGGCCAGGATATGTCAAAGCCATAAAACAATCTAAGAAGAGATTTTGTTTCTAAAATTGTACTGTAAGAATTTAATTTCTGTAGGACACAATGTAATGCCCACTAAATCAGACTTGTATAAACTCTGTCTGCATCCATATTGCAGTTGTTGGGTGGAAGCCAAAGCCACAGAAAGTAGCTCTCAGGAGACCTGAACAACAACGTGGACATAATGAGGGTTTATCTGATTCTGAGCTAGAAACTTGGAACTTTTCTGCTTAGTATTGATGACTTTCCACCACTGAATTGCTACTAGAAAGAGACAAAAGACATTTGCTCACATCAGACTTGATATTCAAGAAAATTAGAGGATTAATTTGTCTCCCATTAAAAATACCATTATCACACACACAGCTTGTAAAGCAGAACTGATCATTCTCTGATTCTGTAATTTGGAGGAGAAGGATCATTTCCTCTTGCAGGAAAACCACGATGATTGAAAAGAGCTAACTGGCGAGCTAGTTGGGGAGATGTTCAAGTTATCACAAACGCCTTTGCAAGCTTTCCAAAAAAAACTTCTTAGATCTCGGAGACCTACTTTTCCTTTTTCCTAGCAAATCTTGCATAGAAAACAATGCTGGAGAAATAATAGAAAATTAAAATAAACACAGACAGGAACAACAAGCATCTTTAAATGAGTGATTTGAGCACCGTGCATTACTATTTTAGAGCAGCTACTTGTACCTGACAAATTGGCATTTTACTCCGGTTTTGGCCACATGTAACATGGAAATGCAAGAATCTGAGGAAAACTATTTCCAGGGACAGTATTATTTGTAATTAAACATTTTCAAAAAACTATAGACTATACTTTATCAATGAGGTTTAACATTTTACTTATCTCCAAAGCTGAAATCTTTTTCTCTTCCTCTTGCTAATGCTTTGAAATACTGTTTCTAAAGTTAGTCACTCCCCATCTGCTTCTGGTGAGGCTTTTCATCTGGGGCACAGAGCTCGAATACTCACGTGCCGCGGCCGCGAGGAGACTGACGGGTGCTGCTTCCCCGCGGCTCCGCTCGCGTCCCG
>NW_008619784.1:0-21406 GCF_000691845.1 Merops nubicus | reverse complement strand
CTTTTTACACGGAACCAGGACACTCTTCTACTTTTTTTTGATGCATATGGGACTTTATTTTCAGCTTTCACAATATGTTGAAGCTCTACATGAAGATCAGGTTGATATCTTGTATTAAACTTTACTAAATATCTTGCATCTTAATTAGCAATTTATTATTGTTTTAAATAGACTTTTAATGGATTACTGATACCACACTAAAAAAAAAAAAAAAACAAAACCAAACAAACAACTCCCCAAACCCAAGCCAACTCAGGAAAAAAAGAATGTGGCACTACTGCTGTGTTTGCCATATGTGAAAGAGGATGTATTTAACTGTAACTGAGCCTTTTCTTCTCTTTTAATGTGTTGGTTATCCTGCTTATAAATCATAGTATACAAGGCAACAGAGGGGATTCTGATATTAAGTGTAGGTCATAATTTGGGTATTCTTAGGGAAATGCAGAACAAAGATTTACGTTACAAACAGATGAAAAGTGGTTCATGACTTTTACCATTACAAGGAGTAATATCTCACAACCATTGAAACATGCAACACAAAATTTTTCATTGGGCATCAGAGTTTATGTTAACGACCTACAAAAGATGCTTTATTATTTACATAGGCACTTGTTCTAGCATCATGTGCTGAGTGGAGCGAAATTGAACTTATTTCTTTACATAGTAACAATATCTTTTGAGATGACAACATGTTTAAAGGCTTGGAAGAGCAAAGCTGGAAGAGTGTTTGACTTTCTGGAGACTCTTCTTGCTAGGACATTAATTTTACCATGCAGTAGTTTATGCCCACGTATTTGACACTTCTGGTATTACTGCTAATACACTATTTTCAGGAAAGCCTGTATTTGCAAAAATAGTTATAACCTTTAAAATTTACGTAGGTAATGAAATTGCACTGATACTTAAGTACTTCCCATCCTTGCACGTTGTTAATATACTTGATAACAAATCTCCACTTACTTGAGGGAAGGTATTTAACATTGTGTTCTTTTTAACCTAGAGAAGCAGAAATACAGGTATAGGAGAGCTTTCCCATTCTAAAGCTCTGTTTCAAACTAAAACCTAGAGGCTTAAAAGATAAGCAAATCCTCTTTTCTCATAAGAGTTTGGTGAAGCATTTGGAAAACAATTTTTGTATGAAGTCTAAAAGAAGACTTAGAGTAAAATCTAAGGAAATTATTTTATGCAATTGTCAAGAAGTCCATGAAACTTCCTGATGTGACTCAGTTTCTTTTACATCCTTTTTAAGGTGTGAAATTCAGTCCAGTTAACATCTGATAGGTTTTTGTAATAGATGAACATACTAAATGCAAATCATGCTTTGTGAATGCCTTGTTTGCTTATGTTAAAAGAATTTTAACATTAAATATCCTTGTTTTGTACACTGAAGTGAAAACTATAGTCTTGAAACAACTTTGATGTCGAATTGTCTTTTATCTGATTGCTTCACAAGCACTGAAAAACCCTTATAAATGAAATAATTTTTCCTTCATATAGATATTAAGATAAAGCAAAGGTTAATAGCCCATAAAACTGATATCTACTAATTACAGGTAGTACTGCCTTTTTCTCAGTGAATAACAATGTAAAGTAACCCATGAGGTTTGCTGCCATTTTTTCTACTTCTGCTACATGCAACCAGCAGAAACCACAGGCAGAGTCATTGTTCTGTTATAGGCTGTTTACAATTACCTATTTCTAACAGTTGTAGCCAATTTTCTTCTTTCTATTAACTAGGAAAAGAAGCTGATTATTGAAAAGAACTGTTATTCAGACCTGTATGAGTAACACCTTAAGTTATCTACATGCACAAACAAGCAGTTTAGTTTTATCATGCACACAGTGCAAGACCACAATACACAATATAATGGCATGTCAGTAGCTGTTGAAATTTTGAATGATCCTTGTCTTTGAAGCTTGCTTACATCTCTTCAAGTATAAATCAATAACTGTATCCTATTAGTCTCTTCTTATTATTGGTTTGTCCCTTTTCCAAATCAAGAATGAATTTTTATGCTATTTTTGTTTCTTGGACCCACAGATTTAGTTAATTTTCCCACCTCTTGATTAAATGGAAATACTTTTTCCCCCCCTAACTTTTGATATCTGAGGATGTTAATGATTGAAGAAATATAGGACTTTTTTCAAATTTCTTGAAGTACTTCTAGAGTTCCTCTGTTTGGTATGCAATGTTAGCCTGCGTTGCCTTTTCCAGGTGTTGCTCATCTTTGCAGCACAAAAATGTTTAAATGATTGAAGATGAGAGTTACTTAGCTGACCGAAGAGAAATTTGATGGTGATTCATTTGTCCTACCTCACTAAAAAACAGAATGTTGGTAATGAAGAGTGTTCACTCTCACAGGAAAAAGCAGGGACGTAAAACAGGTCAAAGTTACTCAGTAGCCAAATACATAATGAAACATTTTTTTAACAATGAGCATTATCAATTCTCAGAACAATTCTCAGAGAAATGTGGAGGATTCACCGTCACTGGCAAATTTTAAATCAAGCAGACATGTTTCTTCTAATTAGATTTTCTTGCTCAAGAAGAGTTATTGAGACTGAACCTTGATATTTCAAATGAGTTCTGAGAAACCCTGTGTGTTTAGGTCATTCAGATGATCATAATGAGAAATGTTTAGCAGTGAAAAAATGAAAAAAAAATCTCGGATATGTAAATATTCTTTAAATATGCTTGTATTGATTCAACCGAAAATGGCAAAAAATGCTTTGAAATTTCTGAATTAACATTTTCAGAAATTTCATTATATTATTTTGCTTATTCATTTACTAATTCAGGATGAAAACAAGGGCAAGAAATCAAATACGGTCGATAGATAGTATTAATAGATTCAGTATGATTCAGAATCATCTTAACACTGTCAAGCAATTTGGGTCATTGAGCATTGAGCCTTTCCAGAATATCTTAATAATAATTCCAACTTTCAGTTGCATCTTCTCTTTCTCTCCACTGGAGGACTTTATTCTATATTTTTAATCTCCTGCCATAGGAAATCTTTCCAGTCCAGTTTGTTTCCTACATATCTTTTTTTTTTTTTTTTTCCTGGAGTTCCTCAAGCATGCCTTTTTATGTTCTTCTCTGAATATAATAGGTCACTAACTCATATATTTCTTGGATTTTGTGAATATTGACTACAATTTGCTCTAAATTAGGACTACAGGGTTGATTTTAACCTTGTTCACACAACAGCAAGCAATGCACAATCCCCAACCTAGAACTACTAATTGTCTTTATGGCTGGAAGCTCATGCTAAATATCATATTAACCACAGGAATTCAGGGGATAAAATATTATAAAACTTTAGTGAAGTCATAATAAAATTTAAGTATCGTCTGTATCTATACCTGAGTCTGACAGATGAGTAGCTATGTGCCACATGAACTGAACTTGCATGTCTCAAATCTTTTTGGTACGGTTAAAATGTTTCTGAACATATATCTAAACTGATGTGGTCTTATGTGGCATAATGCCCGAGCAGCAGAGATGTACTGAAATAGCATGTGAGACCACACTGGCAATAAAAGACAATATTGTGTAGACATGAGAATTTTCAGAGTTTGAAAAATGAATTATTTTGTGGTTTGAGACCTCTGAACTTAAGACAAGAACAGTATGTATGGATTCTGTCAGAAAGCATTACTTGTTAAAAAGAGAACTAGTTGATGTCAATTACTAGTTTGGCCATAAAAATCCAAAATGTCTCTGAAGTAGAAAGGCACTTGACAGCTCAACATAGTTTCTTGCTGGAGGATATTGATGATGGTTTTTTTCTTTCCTTCTTCCATAAACAAATTATTGTTCTGTGATAGTCTTGATAAACTGTGGAGTAGGATTTGCATGACAATGAGAACAGTCAGAACATAAGATGTATTCTTTAAATTGTTATCCTGGACCTGTGATTCCTGGCCTCTGTATGAGGCTGCTGCAGTTAAATCATTGCTCACTCCTACAATAAAATCCAACAGTAATGACACCCAGGCTATTATTTGATTTCATTTTTTCTTACACCAAGGTAGTAATCAAACTGACTTGCTAATAATTGTAAAAGAAATGAAAATTCTTTGTGCGCTCTGAGGGATTTTCTTTTCCTACATAAAGTTTTATAAATTGAGTCCTAAAACCTCGATTTCAGAGTGCATGATTTTTTTTGTTCTTTTTCATTTGCGTTATGACACAAAAAAACCCCCGACATCTTAAACTCATAGCTAGCATTAGGAAGAGAAGATTGCTTGGTTTAAGTACCAAGTTGTCTATCACTGCTGTTAATGCATCATAGCCTATTTCCATGGAAAGTGCACAATACATCCAACTAATCTATCAACTTCTTTGCTTGGAGAGCTAGGAAAATGACCACTTCTTGTAAGCCTTCTTCTCTAGACCCTTAGCCAGCTTTATTGCCGTTCTTTGGACAGGCTCTGGAGCCTCGATGTCTTTCTTGTAGTGAGGTGGCCAAAACTGAACCCAGTACTCAAGCTGTGGCCTCACAATATAGGGGCATAATCAACAGCATTCTGTTGACGTTCTTGATCACCTGAGCACACTGCTGGGTCATCTTCAGATGGCTGTGAATCAGCATCCCCAGGTCCTATTCTGCCAAACAGCTTTCCAGTCACTTATCCCCAAGTAGTAATGGGCAAAAGTTACTTTTCAAGAGGGCTTCTTCTTACCAACTTTGTCTGTTTTCTTGAATACTAAGAAACAAAAATCAGTGTAGAGCTCAATTCTGCGTTACTACAGAATCCTGTAAACCTCAAATGATAAAGAGCATAAATACCAAGACAATGAAAATGCATAACTCAGGAAATGTGTATACATGACCCACAGCAGAAAATAATAGCTGAAGTGGCTGTTTCAAAAGTTTATAAACTATATGAAGGAAACTACTTTGAAAAAGGCAAAAGCGCTGGTAATCATTCTATCCTGTTTACTTACAAAAATCAGTTGGAGACATATATATGTCTGTCTGTATGTATTTATAACGTTATATATATAACATATGAATATATGTTTCCGGTTACTATCTGCTGTATGAAGTATGATCTGTCTCTTAGAAACTTGTAACAAGCAGTAAAATTTTTGGCTGTATATAAAAACTAGGAGGATGTAACAGCTCTAGTGTCATTACCGATTTCACAACACTGGAGATTTTGATTAAAATCTGCCATAGCTTTAGAACTTGACTGTGCCTTCAGAGATTGGACTAAGAGATATGTATACCCAAGAAAAGTTTAAAATGAAAGTAAAAATATATCTGTCAAAAATAATCAGATATTTGACATATGTCAGAAATTCAATTATCGCTGAACTGAAGCAATTACAGTTTCCTTTCAACCATGGACTCAAGACATTTTTGTGTTTGTTTGGATCTAGAAAAAGATTAAGAAAAGGGGAAGCTGTCATAGACCTAATTTACTTGCTAGTACTTTATCTTGGGGTAAAACAAACTTTATTTAAGGGAGAAAAGATAAAGTTTGGTGGGGTTTTTTTTGCTTTTTTTTTTGTTTGTTTGTTTGTTTGTTTTTTGTGTAGCTGAGCACTAAAAAAGCCACACTTGTTTAGAAAGCATATGACATTTCTTATGTGGATCTTGCATAATGAAAATATTTTTGTCGTTATTTTCTATGTTTTGTTAAGATTTTAGGCAGATTATTAAGTACCGATAGAGCGTTTTCTTACATAAAGAACAGAGTAAATTCACTGTCATAGCAGGGTAGAGAGGTCAATTAGGCCATAGTTTTCCCATTACCACACTAGTACATAACACATAAGATCCTATTTCTAAAAAATATGACTATCCCTCCACTTACCTCAGCAATCCCTCTCCAGTCACACTGTTTCTGGTCTTTCTTCCATATCAATAGTTACAAATTAATCTCTTTTGATAATATTAGAATTATGTGAATGTGTGCAGAAATAATATGAAAATTTACTTAAGGGCCAGCTGACCACCTATGACTGAGTTTTTACTTTTCTGTTTTTTAATGTGTCACAAGTAGAATCATATCTTTCATAGTGCTGACACATAAGAAATTTTGTATTTTTTCTTTTGACTTTACAGTATACCTCCTGTTTTCTGTGACTTTGGATCTAGGAAATTACTGTGCTGCAGACTTTTAGATTTTGGATGCCTGGGTGATCTCAACAAAATTTTATCAAAATAAAGTTGTTGTTAGGGAAATAAGGATGATAAGCAATTTTCAGATGTATAAAGTGGTCAAAGGAAGATGGGATAGATCTACTCACTATCAGATTGTTGCAGGGAATAAACATGTATTTGGGAGGAAAATGCAAGAGAAACTGCCAGTCCGTTGTTAAGTTTTAGAAAACATGTTGGCCCATAGGATAATCAGAAAACTTTTAATGCTTTAATTCCTGATTACTCTTCTTCACTGTTTACTTTTATCTATTTGGCATTCCTTCTGCCAGATGACTTTCACATAATGCAGTCTGGCCTGCTCCACTCATTCTACTCTCTGACATAGCATCATTTTACAAGTTACTGTCTATACCTGTTACCTTTTTGCTGATTCCTCAGGTGTGTTTGTTTTTCCATTCCTATTGCTCACTATTCCCCATCTTTACAAGAACTTCCCTTCTCTGGCATTTGTCTTGTGTTGATTTATACTGCTGTTGAACCTTTCTTTTTTATGCCTCTCATCTTCTACTATTCAGAAGTGTCTTTTCTAGTAGTGTTCTCCAGGGCTTATTTTTGGGGCCATTTTTGTTTAATATCTTAACTGATAATCTGGATGAAGAGATTGCGTCCACCCTCAGTGAGTTTGCAGATCACACCAGATTGAGTGAGACTGTTGATCTGCTTGAGGGTTGGGAGGCTCTACAAATGGATCTGGACAGGTTGGATCCATGACCCAAAGTCAATGGTATGAGGCTTAACAAGATCAAGTGATGGGTCCTGCACTTCATTCACAACAACCCCAGGCAATGCTCCAGGCTTGGGGAAGAGGGTTGAAAAGCTACCTGGGAGAGAAGGACCTGGGGGTGCTGGTAGACAGCCAGCTGAACATGAGCCAGCAGTGTGCCCAGGTGGCCAAGGTGGCCAACAGCATCCTGGCCTGTAACAAAACTAGTGTTTTTTTTTACCTATGGTCTCCATCAGGAATATGGAAGTGATCATGCCCCTATACTCAGCACTGGTGAGGCCATGGGTTGAGTACTGGGTTCGGTTGTGGGCATCACCATATAAGAAAGACATTGAGGTGTTGGAGCAAGTCCAAAGAAGGGCAATGAAATTGGTGAAGGGTCTGGGAAGTATGTCTTATGAGGAGTGGCTGAGGGAACTGGGATTGTTTAGCCTGGAGAAGAGGAGGCTCAGGGGAGATCTTATTGCTCCCTACAACTACCTAAAAAGAGGTTGTAGTGAGGTGGGCGATGGTCTAGGGAGGCGGTGGAGTCAACATCCCCGGAGGAGGTCAAAAAACATGTGGATGTGTTACTTCAGGACATGGTTTAGTGGTCGCGGTAATGTTGTGATGATGATTGGACTTGATGATCTTAGAGGTCTTTTCCAATCTTTATGATTCTATGATAATGTGCTGGCCAACTGGATTTCTATAAATTGAACCCAAGTCCATCAGCACAGCACCTCTGATGGGAAATTGCAGAGGTATCCCATGCTGTCAAGACATATCTGTAAGATACCAGAAGAGATGGAAAATCTAATTGAATGTGACATGTATATGAATGTTGGGGTTTTGGTTTGTTCGGGTTTTTTTGTTTGTTTTTTTTTTTTTTTAGATTTACCAAGTCTGTAGCACCTACCCAAAGTCAGTGTTGCAGGTACCAGAGTTTTGGAGACAAAAGGGATATGCTGTGATAAACTAGCTTAGGACATTATGTAATTTCTATATTACTGCAGAACATTCTTACACCAAATTTAATAATCAGATGTGATATGAAAGTGATGGAGACTTTGTTCTGAAATATATTAAGCAATAATCTAATGCTAGGGGTTTAGAAATTATTATCTATTTACCCTTAATAAGAGAGCATGATCTTGATTACATCTGTTACATGTATTTTTAAAAGTTTTCTCAGAGTTAAGCATCTTAAGTGTAATTTGTTTGTGTTTTGGTTATCACCAAAGAAGTTAATTACTGTACTTAAAAACATTTTTTCCTTCAGAGCTCTTAACCCTTGTAAGCTTACCTCTTGCTTCACTTCATTGATAAATAAGTGTAATAGGTATTTCTGTCAAAATAATAGTTTTGAATTTTGCTGCAAGTGCACTATACACAATTAGTTAGAGAAGGATAATTGTGTAAATTAAAAGGAAACTTTATGCTTGGCCTTTTAGACATGCTTTGTTTAAAAGAAAAATAGATTACATTAAATGAAATAACATATTTAATTACAAAGCCCTGTTCTCAAACCATTTATTGTAATCTAAATAACAAATGTTTAACTTGTATCCATTATTTTGTACCAGAAAGAAGTTCTTCTAAATTAAATCTCTTAATGAAATAAGCCAGAAAGACTTTGCCAGAAGTATACAGAATTGTATTAACACAAGATTCATAAAATGGCAAACAAATCTTAGAAACATACTGTACCTAATATATTTTATTGTGTTTATGATAGTGATGATGTGAAACCTTTCAGTTAAAGACTCAAACATTCATTCCTTTATTTGTGCCATTTATTTTTTAAAGCAACTTCTTAAGTTTTAACCAGTCATTTGTGAAATTGTTTATTAGCGCCTGAGCTGCAGATTCATGACAACGTTGTCAGCTAAGAAACTCAGCAATTCAAGGAGGAATCTTATTAATGTATGTAAATATCTGAAGAGAAGGTGCAAAAAGGACAGAGCCAGGCTCTTATTAAGTGGTGCCCAGTGACAGGAAACACAGAACTTCCATCTGAGCATAAGGGAATACATTTTGTACTGTGAGGGTGACTGAGCACTGGAATAGGATGCCCAAAAGTTGAAGAGTCTCCATCCTTAGAGATATTCAAAAGCCTTCTTGGATATGGTCCTTGGCAACCTTCTCTAGGTGACCCTACCTGAGCAGAGGGAGTTGGACCACTTGTCTCTGTGTCTGCCAGAGGTCCCTTCCAATGCTTCAAACATTCTGTGATTTTGTGGAGCTTTCAGAGGCAGGGGAAGGACAAATCTAGCTTCTGGTGGAAGAATCCATAATTTAGGAAGCAGAGTCCTCCTAGAAATACAATCATTGTGAACCAACTGTGAAACTAATCTCTCTGGCATCCCACCTACCTGAATACACTGTATTGAGGGAAGGAAAATAGTGATATAAACATTAAAAAGCAGGATGAGATTATTTTAGCCTTTAGCATTTTGCATCCTCCTTGTATTAGCTCATTTATTTATTTTATCGTATATAAGTTGAACTAACCTAAAATGCATTACATTAAATTTTCTTTGTCACAGGGAAGAATCAAATAAGAGTTTTAGCATAACATGTGTCCTAAGAAACCAAGATCAAGTTACACTTCATTTATGGTTTTTGCTTTTCATGTCTGAGAGGACATGAAAGATTGAGCAACCAGTTGTCTTCTTGGTTAATTTCAGATATAGAAAAAAACATTCAAAATTTCACTGACACATGGGTCAAGACACATGACTAACTGAACAATTTAATAATACATGGGCCCTTTAAAAATCCATCTTGAGATGGTAAAATTTGTTTCGTACCTTACTCAGAGATGTGAGCCATTCATCTTGAAATACTTTTTTCTATAAACACCTTATAACTGTAGAATAGGTCAGGTTGGAGGGGACCTCAAAAGATCATCTGGTCTAACCTTCTGTGGAAAAGGGGGCCTAGGTGAGATTATCTAGTAGTCTGTCTTGTGTCTAGAAAACCTCCGGTGATGGGAACTTCAACACGTCCCTGTGGAGGCTCTTGTAGTCATTTATTGTTCTCACTTAAAAAAAAAAAATTCTTTCTCATGTCAAAATAAAACCTCTCCTGGTACAACTTGTACCCACTGCCTCTTGTCATCTCCATGTGGCCCCTTGTGAGACCCTCAACCCTTTAATGCTAGAAAACTCTGATAAGGTTCCCCGTCTGGGCTTTCTTTTCTCTAGGGTGGAAAGATCTAACTCCTTCAGTCTTTCCGTGTAGAGCACCTTCTTCAACCCTTTGACCATCTTTGTCGCTTGTCTTTGGGCCCTCTCCAGGCTGACCATGTCTTTTTTGAATTGTGGGAACCAGAACTGGACACAGTTCTCCAGGTGCAGCCTGACAAATGCTGAGCAGAGCAGGATGATCACAACTCTCTCTCTGCTAGAAATGCACCTGTGGATGCAGCTCAGGATCCAATTTGCCTTTGCTGGTGTAGCGGTGCACTGCTGAGCCCTGTTCTGCTTGTGCACCAGGACCCCCAAATCCCTTTCAGTAAGGCTGCTCCCCAGGTACATCAGGTCCTAGTGTATTGATTATGTCATCCCAGATGCAGGACCTTGCACTTGTTGTTGCTGAACTTCATACAATTCTTGATAGCCCACTCTTCCAGCTTCTCCAGATCTCTCTGTAATTTGGCTCTCCCTTCTGTCCACCTCACCATTTTAGTGGCATCAGGAAATTTGGTGAGAACCTCTGCCTTTGTCAGCATTCTATGTAACAAATTTCCCTGCCCTATTTAGCAATGGGACTGTGTTCCCTATGCTTCTGCTTACTAGTCACATATCTGAAGATGATTTGTTGCTGTTCTTGATATTATTGGCCAATTTCAATTCTAGCTAAGCCTTAGCCTTCCTGACTTCATTTCTGCATGCCCTTGTAAGGTTCTTGCAGTCCTCAATGGGTATTTGGCCACATTTCCATAGCTGGTGTTCTCCTTTCTCTTTAAGCACACCCAAAAGCTAATTGTTAAGCCAGGGTGACCTCTTTTTCTGCTGCCTTCCTTTCCCTGTGTAGGAGGACAGACCACTGTTCTTCACATCATCTGCAGTTCAGTGAGGTAAGAGTCTGCATCCAGTTTAGCAATCAGGAATGTATTTTAGATGTATTTTTAAGAGCAGTAACGAGACAGAGCATCATGATCTATCATGATCAAAGAAATGCAGAATCATAGAACATTTTAGGTGGTCAGGCACCTCTTGAGATCGAATTGTCCATCCAACCCCACCCTTGCATGAGCAGCGTCATCTAAAGCAAGCTGTCGAGGACCATGTCCAGCCAAGTTTTATATATCTTCACAGATAGAGGCTGTTGGCTGTTCTGTGGTGGCTGCCAGTTCAGAAAATTTTATTCATGTTTACATATTGAGACTTATTATAATACTGATGTAGCAAAACTAATACAGACTGCTACATTCTTGGCTTATAAATTAGGATTAGAAGGGGTTGTGGTCATGTTTTACTGAAAGGGAATCAAAAATTCAAGCAGCCTCACTGGAAGCACTTAAAAAAAAAAGTAAAAAATGCAAACAAAAATGAACCCTTACTAACAATTGAGGTAGAAATGCTTTTGGAAGAGCTGCTATTAAAAAAAAAAAAAAAAAAGATAAAAAAATCCTAGTCTTCATGTGTGAGCCAGGCTTTTGTCTCTTCTTGCAGGTGAAAATAAATGAAGAATACCAAGTGCTGACTTTTATTATGTATTTCAGATACTAACTGCAGCACTGGCAATATCTCACTCTTTACTGCCTAATATCAGTCTTCCTTTTCTGGATGAGTTCCTTGAGAAAGAATTAGCAACCCTTCCCCAGCAGCAGCTGCAGTCGGTGGATGTTTTGAAGGTTGCCCTTTCCAGATTCTGGAGATAATGGTAGAAAACAGACCTGATTATACTGGGTTGACATTTATATGGCCAGTGCTAATTCTAGCAGGGCCATCTGTGGTTTTAACTGAAATGATTCTATACTAATAACTTTAATGGAGAAAGTATCAAGGAAAAAAACAACAAACAAAACTGGCCACTCTCAAATGATTCCCCATCAGACTTCAACAAGACATAGTGAGCACAGCCTAATCTCTCTTTTTCAATTAGAGGAATCTCAACTGATGTTCTTCTGGGTACAATCAATAGGAGGCACTCTGAGATGCTATAGAATTAAGTGCAATGCATCAAGGAGGTAGTCCTTTCAACATCTAAAAAACACCGTCGAAGTACCTTACTAACATGAAAAATACATGGCTTTAAGATAAGGTAGATGAGAGGATGGTCATTCTTTTCAAAGATATTGCAGGATATTTTGCTTGTTGCCATCACAATTTTGTCACTGTGGCATTGCCTGGAATGCTTGCTCTTGAATGTTTTCCTAAGCTACTGTAGAGGCAAAAAATGCATTTTTACCCATCTGTATTCCTTCCAGATAACACTACAGCTATGGGGACCCACTGCTTCATTATTTTAATTGATTTTAGCTCTCACAGTGTTATGCTTTCTAGGGGTGACACAGAAATTACACAGAACTCAACTGCAGTGCAGTGCCCCACAAAAGTTAAGCAGGGAAATTGAAATACACACACTTTGATTTAATTATCTAGTTTAGTTCTGAGTTCTAGGTTCAAGTGTCAAAGGGTGTGGTACCCAGGGAACCTTTTACAGAATCAGTGTTCTGATTTTGACGAGGCTTGAGGGAAGGTTTAAAAACAGGTTACCTAAAACAAGAAATTGGGAGGACGCAGGTCTCCACATGCTTCTCTGTATGGCAGTTGACTCTAATTGTAGTCCTTGGTTTGAATCAGATGGCTTCAGTCTTTCAAAGATAGAGCTTGCTCTGATAACTATCACTGTTTGCCGATGGCCTGTAGGACAATGAAGGAGAAGTAAGGTAATACCAAAATCTGTCGCAAAGCTTTTTACCAAGCGTGATGCAGTTCTATTCTGAAAAGAGCCTTACTGTGGTTTTCTTATGAAGAATGTGTGTATAAAGATAAGGGATTAACCTTTGGTATAAGTTCTTGGTATCACTAGCAGAGTACTTGAGGTCTACAGGCACATAGGAGCAACTTGCTTGGTGATGCTGATTTCTAATAAAATTGTCCACATAGATATTTTCTGTTGTGCCAGCAGTTGCTGGCCTACATTCACTGAATGGGAAAGAGAAAAAAGAATCATGAACCAATGTGTGTGCAGTTAGGCCTATTTCATCTCTTTTATTAACTAGGCAAAATCATGTGAAAATAAATCTGCACTAGCAGTTAATGATCAGCTGGTTATTTGACAGCTTCAGGCAAGCCCAGCGATATAAAAATTACTGTCATTATGAACAGCTTCTCCTAAGAAAATTTTTTATTAAAAATGTGAATACATTCTGTTTAAACAGCAATATTATGAAATTTGCCTTTTCATGGTCTTTAATACCAATTTTCTGCCAGAATGACCCAGAATGGTATCATATGGATTCTGTATTAAAATTTATTTGAAAAACCAAGGCACTATGTCCTGTAACAAGCATAATTAAGCTACAATTCACACAGTATATCCAATGCATGTGTAGTATAAGTAGGTATTCGTTTACAGTCTGTTCTATCTGTCATATGTTAAAAGAGTTGCAAATTAAACTTATGGACGTGCCATAATAATATTACAAAGTGCTTGCATACTGTTGTTGAATACACTATTTTTGTATGCATGTATTTGGATTCAAGACAATCTAATTACAAATATATCCTGCTTCTAATTTAAAGACATTATAGACCTCTGCCTTAACTGTACTAGAGCAGGCCCAAAGTGGGAAAATCACAGTGAAGAGCTGCTTCTTCTCTCACAGAGGGCCAATAGTGCTGTAGCTGACTTCTGTTCTGGAGGGATCCCAGTTCAGATATTTTTATAATTTTTGAAGATTTAAAAAACCCTCTTTGACCACATTATTGCCAACAATATGTGTATACATAGTACATCTTTTATATTTGTGTAGGTACTTGATAGTTAACGCATCAATTAGAGAGGTTAAATTCTAAAGAAAAATCTTTATTAAAAGAAAAAAAACATTGTTTATTTTTTTCATTTAGATATTAACATCTTAATAGATTTTTAATGAGGGTATTTTCAAGCTGTTTCAAGATACAAGTCTTTTCAAGTAATTATTTCAAAGACAAATTGCTCATGCCATGATGGACTTTTACAAATACAGAAAAATTAAGCAATTAAATGTGTAAAGCAGATGGTTAATTTACATAACAACTACATGATAAACCTCTTACATACATAAACCAGTTATATTCAGGTGAGAATTCCCTGCTGTTTGTATCATCGATAATCACGTGAGACAGTAGTCTGTATGTGAGGTTTTTGAGCATTTTTACCAAAAGGGGCAGAAATCCTGCAGAGTGATTTGACTTTAAATAATCACAACCTTCCTAGTTTAAGATTGACTTTCCATTCTTAATTGTGTTAGTTAATTTTCATTTAAGAGTGTTTGTAGCTAAAAGCTTTATAGCTACAGAACAACATTGACTCCAGTGGGGCTATATACTACAGGAAGTACCTAAGTAACACAGTGCAAGATAATTCTTAAAGGTAAACAGTCTGGACAGAGCAATTTATTAATTTAAATATGCTGTTAATCTATCCAAGCTACTTTGGATATCTTTATTAAAGGTTGCTGTTTGCGTTGAGGGAATAAATGATAGCAACAACAGATTGGGAGGTAGCAATAGAAGTGATAATGTTCAGTAGACTTTTTAATTAAATGCTAGCAGAGGATTGGTGTAGGTGAGGTCTTCTGACTTTTGTTCTATGTTTTGGAGAGCTCTTTCAAACCCTTATCTCCTGCCCTGCTGTGACTGACTTGACATTTTTTTACTTGTAGCCATTCCTGTCTGTCATCATTTTACTCTATTTACCTATACGCCCACCCTCATTTCCAATGCATCCACTTCTTTTTTTCATGTTTTCTGTCCCAAGACTGCATGACAATTTGCTTATCGCTCACTCCACTACAACTCTCACACTGAGTTCTTCATCGTCAAGCCACTCAGGCTGTAGGAAGGTGAACATTTGGAGCACAAGATAAAGTTTCCCTGATGATATTTTTGAGCCTATTGTTATCAGAAGGAGCAATCACAGGGAGAGTGTTGCTGGTCCCATACATAAAATTGAGCAAACTCAGTCATTCTCAGGGAGTGATACTAATAGACCTGTATTAGCCTGTATGCATTGTAGCAATCATGAAAAATTAACAACAAAAAAAAAAGGATTCAAAGCTTAATGTAGGGTTAGTTACTTGTAACTGCAGATAAAATTAAAGTTGAAACCCAAACCCCCAAATGCCAGTTCCATCAAATTTTAAGAATTCTTTTCAAAGCAAGCAGTCTGATAGTGAAAAGAATGTATGACTTACTTATTCTGTGTAATTTTCCTATAACTTTATTTCTGAAATAGCTGGAACGCATCCTGAGGTAGATGTTCTGACACTTTGCAGACTGGCAAGTCATTGGGAAAGACCCCTAAAAAAGCAACGTATCAGGCCACATTCATTATAGACAACATAAGTTTATTTTTTTTTAAAGCTGCAAATCAGTCAGATGAAAAATTGTTCAGAAAAGACATGGTCTGTATAATGATAAAGTAGATTCATTCAAATATATTTCAATTATGTCTTGAACATGAACAATTGTTTTTCAGTTGCTTCTTTATGCACTCTTACATTGCAACTCACACATACTCAAAAAAACATGACTTAGGCCCTAGAAAATCGTGAGATTGACTTGCATATTTTACAAATGATCTTTGCATACTTAATCTGAGACATTCTCTTAATCATTCTTGTTTTGTTTTGAGCCTTCAGAGTCTCCCTGAGTCTCAGTTCAAAGTTTTATCAGTAAGTAGATGTCTAAAACAATACTTGATGTGAACTCCTCTGTTCAAGACAATGAATCATGAAGCACCTTATTATGGGAAGACAGTCCACAAATGCTGCTATTGGATGTGATTGGGCAAGAGCAGGGAAAATGAAATTTGTTATAGGGAGAATGGTACACTATGATAAAATGTTAAATACTATATCAATAATAAAATAAAAACAATTCATTAATGTGATATAAATACCTTTGAAAACTTTCAAAATACCATAATGGCTTGTTCTATTTTACAGGAACCCGATTAGCACCGAAAGAAAAACTGGACATCCCAGTGTTATTCATGCCAGATGCAATGAAAATGTATGAGGCTGTGGTAGTAATTCGTGTAATGAGGGAAAATGGTGAAAACTGGCCTTATGAGGATTTTGCTGAACTAAGTAAAGAGTTAAAGAGGTAATTTATTCTAACAGGGAAAGCAAAAAACAGTTGAGGTTACTCGATCCTATCATCATTTTCCCATTCAGCTATTTGTGAGTAGCCCCCAAGGGCAATCGAGTGTCTGATTTTGAGGGCAACAGGTATCCAACATACACTTTTAATACACCCTGCAAAGTATGCAGATTTAAGGTAGGACTTTTATGTGTTTCAGTGACTACCTTTTCTAATTTTAAATAGTGAAAATGTACAGTACTAGCTGCCAGTACAGTTATGGATATTGAGCAAGTGAAAGCTCTTAGATACCTGTGATTTTTCAGGATATTTGAGCTAATAATGATTCTCCTGTGGATGTCTATGTAATGCATAAACTGTATAAACTTTGTTTCAGTATAGATGTGATGTAAGAGAAGTAGATCAGGCTAAATGTTCTTATATCCTGACAAAATAATATGCCAAGACACTAAATAAAGTGGATGTAAATTATTGCAGTTCTGATTTGGTTGGATTTTATTTCATATATTTCTTAGATGTAGTTAGCATTACAACATACAATAAAATGGAGTCTTACCTCTCCAACAACTCGTAAGTCTAGATTACTTTGAAAAAAAAAAATTCTCATCAGTCTATCATAATGACATACTTCACATATTTTCCAAGCAGTGTTACTGTAGCAGAAAACGGGGGAATTCAGGGAATACTCTGGCTCTACCCAGTTTGTGGAATACCTGAAGCACCACAGCAGAAATTAGTTCCAGGTGGGTAATGATTGAAAAAAACTTGGAAAATAAATGTAAGAAAACTAAATGGACATTTGTGTTCTCATCTACTTGATCATGAGAATTTGCAGTAGTACTTTGCTACATACTAAAAAAAGATAAAATCACCTGTTAAAAATAAAATCTATTTTCCCACCTACAAAGCAAATCTACATCTGTTATTTCATTCTTGTTGTGGACAAAAGGAGAAAAAGATGGTTGAAAATCTCCAGGCTTGTGCCCTTCAGTGTTCCAGTTAATGCTGAGTTAGAGAACTGAAGGTAAATCAAATGAAAGACCAACACAAGGGTAGATTTCTGCTTGCATACTCAGAACACCCTTCTGGAGAGTTTACAGGATACAAAATATTGGAGTAAATGTTGGCTGTTTCTTTCAGCCTTGAATTTCATTCCTTAATAAAAAACAGAATATAGAGTAATGTGAATAGCAGAAAGTTTTCCACTTGCTCCTGAGAAGTAAACTTGCATTAAAACTTGACTGACATTCATAGGATTTTTGTTGTAGCTTATTTTCAAGACAGAAAGTGTTTACAGATTTGAGACACCTATTTTTTAAAGGCATGATAGAATCCCAGAATTGTGAAACAGAACCTGTAAACAGCTTTTAAAATTTATAACCTTGACGAAACTACAGCTCAAGGTGTAGATCAGGGACAATTTTACACCACCTTATTTTTTCATCTTGTCTTTTGATGAGTGAATAACACCTTTCTACACAATTTTGACTAAGGTTCAGGAATAACATCTGGAAAACTATAGAAATAGATATTTTTACTGTCATTAATTTAATTTGCTTAAGGACCCTTTACTTGCAGACAAATGCCAATGATGTGGTGTTAATTAGAGCTTTCATCTCCTTAATTTCTACTTCAATACCTTAAGGAATGAAGCAGAATATTATCATGCAATCAACTGTTGCCCAAAATGACAGTTTTAACGAGTCTCATTAGCATTAAAATTATGTGTATTGATGTGGATGTTTGTTGTGTTATTTAAAGCTGTTATGTAATTCACTTGCAGACTTTGAGATAAATCTTTCTTTTATTAGGCTGCTGTTTTCATTAAGTCTAGAAGTTATGAATTAAAACTGTTAGCATTCATAAACTGCATGACATCACTTTTGGCTATGATCAGAAACTTAAGTAATGTCAAATCTTAAGTAATTTTAAATTCCGAAATGTTTCTGTAAAATTGCAAAACTGAACTGTAGAATTTTTATAATTTGGTGCTTTGCTCATTAAACTTCTGTCAATCTTTAATGGATGCAAGGAGCATAGCGTTCTTTTTGTGTACATATCTCTTTTTGGCCATGACCATGTTATGCTGGGCTAATTTTTCTTTTTTTTCTAAGCACTACATATTTCATTGAAAAATTACCTGGAAAACTGAAATAGTTGTTTGTAAGTGTATTTATGAAACAGATTCCATTCCTGCCTTGGTTCTGAAAGGCTACGGTTTTCATTTATAAATGGCATTTTTAAAAATCCCTGTTGTAAGGTATGAATGTAAAGCAAGTAATTTACAAGGAACCTTCTTTGTTTTTAATAATGATTGAAATACTATTGTCATTTCTTTTAATGCAGACATTTACTAAAATTGCCTGGAGGCTACAAGCTGTTATGTCAAAAACCAAAGCTTCTTTGCTAGTATATTAGGCAGTTCATCTTTTGTGTCATTCTTATTTGCATCTTAATATACTTAAACTTCTAGAAGTCACTTCGCTTAGTATCTCATGACACCAATTAAAATAATCAGTGGTCATGACCCATGTAGTACGTGCTAAGTAGATTACAACTTGACTATCTATAAAAGTGATTAGAAATGGAGAATCATCCAGAATATTTTTTTTAATTCTTGTAGAGTCAAAGCAGCATACAATAATTTAGATTGGAACAAACCAACAGAGGTCATCTAATTCAACACTCAGCTCAAAAGCAGGTCTAATTAGATCAGGCTGCTCAGGGACTTGTCCAGTCAAATCCCGTGCGGATCTGATTTTTATCCATAAGTATTAATCAACCATTTAGGAAAAAGAAAACGTAGAATCATTTCTGGTGTTAAGAGGAGCTGTGGAACAGAAAATGGTGCGGACATCACATATGCACAGAGTAATCCAAAATACTTGTTAAAACGGTGTAATACAATGTGATTCTTAAACACAAAGCCAACTTTCTAGTGCTTAGAAGAGATCTATAGAATTTACTTAAACCCTGTTAAGCAGGAAAAGACCAAGGTTAAAAAAAACAATTTTGTTTTTTTTGAGAAGGGAAATGACTTCAACTTGATGTGGAATTATCTGTTTTCCAAAATAGCGATAGTGAATCAAGCTCCAGAACTGAAAGCTAAGTAAACATTGTATAGAAGTAAAGGTTTTACTGTTCTTTTTAAACACACTTTAAATAATTACTTACCAAGATATGGATCTAAGTTGTTTATCGTTAAATCTTGATGTCAAGTTCAGAGTTCATTTTTAAAGAATCAGCGAGTATAATTCTGATGAAAATTATGTTTAGGCCACGAAACTCAGAAGTGTGTAATCAGATCTTACTTTTCATGTCAATTTCCATAACTCTAGAAAATTCTAGAAACAATATTTTTCCTTCAGTTCTTCCATCTAATTTTCTCCTTCTTCTGTGACAATAATTATTGAAAGAACCATAAACAATAAATTTTGATGTAAACTGTGCAAATTCTAGTGTATAAGCTAAAATGCAATTACCCTGTAATGAAAAAAGATATATTTTAGAAGCAGTAAATTAAAATCACTTACTGAATTGAAAAAAGCTTTGTCGTGCTTTAAAAGAAAGGCTTGTGTCAGAATGTTTTTTATTCTGACATAGTTCTATAAAAGCTGAAGTTTGAACAACGGTATTCTTAAATTTAGAAATCAAACAGTAAATTAGTATTCTTTCATTTAACTTTTAAATTCTTTCATTTCTTTGCTTTCCTTTCTTATTAGCATATGTCAAAGTATGCCATAATTTCTATTTGCAGATTAACTAAAATGGAGATACATTTCATGATTATAAAAAAGGGAGAAGTTTGCAAGTGCTGTTGTTATCTAACGATAAGAACAGATTTTCATTTCCTTAACATTTTCTACTACTCCACCTAAACAGAGCAGTAGAAAGCGTGGGTTGGGTAAAAGCTTTTAATTATCTGGGTCCTCACTGGAATTCTGTCATTCTCTAAGCACATTTAACTTCTATGTTTAATTGCTTTGTTAAAATCAAGATGATGATGCTTTACAAATAATGAGTTCTTGTTTTTCTGTAGCTGAGGTACGTTGTCAAGCCAGGCAGAGAGTAGAAAGAAGAGTAGAGGTGCTACTGACTGGTATATCTCCTGGTGCAACTGCTATACCTGCTGCAAGAAATTCTGCAATCATCAATACAAATAATCCAGACAACATCCAAGAAGTTCAAGTCACTGACACAGGTAAGAATAAATAGCTTGAATACTGTTATTTTAGGAATACAGCAAATAAGGTAAGTGCTTCACCAAATGTAGCTCTACCATGACAAGAAGTGAGGTTTAGACAAATCCTTCTCTGTCCATATTTCTACCCTGTTGCAAATATGGGGCATTTGTATAACAGTATGTTTTCAGCTTTGAACCTGAAACTTTCATTTTTTATCTGTTTTGGATGTGAGGATTGCACACATACCCTCTCTCTCTTAAGAGAGAATAGTCTCCACAAAGACTAAAGTTAGCAAAAGTATGTCTGTGTAAGCATTACAAGGAAATATTTATCTGCATGTTGTCCCTATTTGTAAGCTGCATTCTCACCAGCAGGCCAATATCTACAGCAAAATGGATTGAAAAAGGAGGCCTTGTTCAAAAGAAGTAATAAAGCTTTGTAAAAAGATAGCTTCCACTTACTGTTAATCAGCAGAGGACACAGTGAAAATCAATTTCTTCAGAGATACACCAGCTTTTTGTATTATATCTCTCTGAAACAGAATGGTGCAATGCATATATAGTAAGAAAATAATACTTGTTACTGCTCTATACCCAGTATTTCTGTTCATAGAGGTGTGTTAACAGTCATACTCACTACAATAAATTATGCAGTTTCACTTTACCTTCATCAGTTATTGCACCTTTGAGATGTAACCAACAATTCTTTTTAGGTTCAAAGTCATTCCACTTTTTAAGAAAATGTTAAAAACTATGACACATGACATGAAACATCCTAATGTGTGTTTAATGTAGCTGTGAGTGGGGAAGGGATTTCACCCATTCTTCAAATTTGTCAAGAGTGTATTGCATCATATGGTGGTAAAAGATGAGTCTACAGTGGTTGCAATGCTTGCAATCTATTAAGCAATCAATCTGAGAGGCAGGCAGGCTTGATTTTTGTGTCTCATTTATGTCATTTAGAGTCTGGCCCAGTAGAGACTTTGCAAGAATATCATAGAATCATAGAATCCTT
>NW_008619783.1:1771-2041 GCF_000691845.1 Merops nubicus | reverse complement strand
ACAGAAGACGAAGAAGAGACTAGTGGGTCTCCATATACAATGTCCGTCTCTCTTCTCCAGCTTCTACCTCTTTTGTCTCTTGATGGTTTTACAGGAAGTTCCTCACCAATTTATGTTCTGCTTCCTCTTTTTGTCCTCTCCCCCAGGTGCCCCTCCACTCTCCAACCATGTCCTGCTACAGCTCGTGTCAGCCCTGTGGTCCCTGCGGCCCAACCCCGCTGGCCAACAGCTGCAATGAGCCCTGTGTCAGGCCGCGCCAGGACTCCCCAG
>NW_008619783.1:1062-1486 GCF_000691845.1 Merops nubicus | reverse complement strand
GCTGATCAAGCCCGGCCCCCCTGGCCAAAGGACGGGGCAGCCTGGGCTCTCACAAAGCACGGCCCAGGCTGCCTTGCCCCTCTTCCACTCTCTCTTTTCCCTCCTGTCTCCTTCTTCTCTCGGGCTCCTCTGGGCTGTGAGACCCACAAAGGCACCTGAGGAACAAACTGCTGACCTTGTTGCCCCTGGGGAGCAGGCAGAGGGACACCTGGTGGGATTTTCACCAGAGCCATGGGGCACTGACTCCTTTCTGACCCTGCTGCTCCCTGCACTGGGCCCCTCACTCAAATGTACCTCATTTTCCTTTTTGGACTGAATAAATTTTTCTGCATCTGAGCCCATGCCTCTGTCTCATCCTTTCTGCTGCAGACACTCTCCCAACATTTCCAGAGACAGACATGTTATTCAGAGGTAATTCTGGGAG
>NW_008619783.1:626-835 GCF_000691845.1 Merops nubicus | reverse complement strand
CTCATACCCAGCCAGTGCTCAAGCTTCCACACCATCCTGGCCAACTGCTACTGAGCTTGGTCTGTTCTGCCAAGACCTTTCTTGCTCTAAAGCCTGAACCCAGCACAGCACACCAGATGACAGCAGGTAACTGCTGAGTTTTGGGAGACTAGCCCTCCTCTATTTCCTACCTCAGGTTCATCTCATACAGCTCAGGCTGTTGATGGCAC
>NW_008619783.1:0-376 GCF_000691845.1 Merops nubicus | reverse complement strand
ACCACACGGCTCGGGAGAGGTCCACGAGAGCCCTTTAAGACACTCAGCCCAGCCCAAATGCCTCTCTTCCTGCCTTGTGTCTCTCCCTGCCTCCCTCTCTCCTCTTTTCAGGGGAAAAGGTTTGCCACTGAATGTGCACTGCGTGGGTATAGATAGACTGCTCGCATCCTGGTAGAATTCAAGGAGACATTTGTCCAAACTTGGAGTACCGTGATGTGGTGACTGATATCCCTGCCCACGGCAGGAGTGGAGTAACATGTTGTGGTGACAGATATCCTTGGTCATGGCAGGAGAGCTGGACTAGATGATCCCTAAAGGTTTCTTCCAACTAAAAACATTCTATGATTCCCTGGTAGTAAGATGAGTCTAGAATTCT
>NW_008619782.1:0-1703 GCF_000691845.1 Merops nubicus | reverse complement strand
CCCCCAAAATTTTTTAACCCCTCCCCTCTTCCACGAGACAAAAAAACACCCCAAAAATCCCCCCAAATCCCCTTTTTTTGCAGCCTCCAACATCGACAACGTGGTGCTGGACGAGGATCGCTCGGGCGCCCGGCGGCTCCAGAACCTCTGGAGGTGACAGTGGCTCTGTCCCCGTGTCCCCAAGTTTTTTTGGGGGGGGGGACACCCCCACATTGACCCTCCCCCTCTCCTCCCCTCCCTTTTTATATTTTTAACCTTTTTCCCCTCGTTTTCCCCCTCCAGGGACCAACGGGAGGAGGAGCTGGGGGAATATTACATGAAGAAATACGCCAAGTCCTCGGTGGGGGAGACGTGAGTTTGGAGCTGCTCCTAAATCCCTTTTTCTTGGGGTTTTGCCCTTTTTCATCCTTTTTTACCCCATTTTTTCCCCCTTTTTTTCCCCCCAGAGTTTACGGTGGCTCCGATGAGCTCTCAGATGACATCACCCAGCAGCAGCTTCTACCTGGAGTCAAGTGAGTCTCCAAGGGAAGGGGGGAGAACCCTGCGTGGGAGGAGGAGGATAAACCCCCCCCCAGGGGGGATTTTTGGGGTGAAAAAGGAGGAGATTGGGACCAATCTGCCTCAAAATGGTGATTTTTGAATTCTCTCTGCCCTTCCCAGGGACCCGAATCTGTGGACTGTGAAGTGCAAGGTGGGTGCTGGGGTGTGGGGAGGGCACGTGCTGCCCCCAAAACTGCCCTTTTTTGTCCCCAAATTGGGGAGGAGTCGTCGAGGGGGGGTCCCCAGGGGTGAGGGAGGCGTCGAAGGGACAAGGAAATGTCCCTAAATGGGCGTTTTTGTCCCCAAATCTGCAAGGAGCCATCGTGGGGGGGGGCTCCCAAGGGTGAAGGGTGTATGAAGGGACATATAAATGTCCCTAAAAGGCAGTTTTTGTCCCCAAATCTACAAGGAGCCACCACAGGGGTGTTCTCGGGGTGAAGGAGGCAACGAGGGGAGACCTAAATGTCCCTAAATGGGCATTTTTGTCCCCAAATCTGCAAGGAGACATCTCAGGGGGGATTTTAGGGGTGAAGAGCGTGACAAGGGGACACTTAAATGTCCCTAAATGAGCATTTTTGTCCCCAAATCTGCAAGGAGACATCTCAGGGGTGCTCTCGGGGTGAAGGAGGCAACGAGGGGAGACCTAAATGTCCCTAAATGGGCATTTTTGTCCCCAAATCTGCAAGGAGACATCTCAGGGGTGCTCTCGGGGTGAAGGAGGCAACGAGGGGAGACCTAAATGTCCCTAAATGGGCATTTTTGTCCCCAAATCTGCAAGAAGACATCACAGGGGTGCTCTCAGGGTGAAGGAGGCAACAAGGGGAGACCTAAATGTCCCTAAATGGGCATTTTTGTCCCCAAATCTGCAAGGAGACATCTCAGGGGGGATTTTAGGGGTGAAGAGCGTGACAAGGGGACACTTAAATGTCCCTAAATGGGCATTTTTGTCCCCAAATCTTCAAGGAGCCATCCCGGGGGGGTTCTGAGGGCTGAAGGGGGTGCCAGGGGCACAGGGGGATGTCCCTAACTGGCCCTTTCTGTCCCCAGATCGGTGAGGAACGGGCCACGGCCATCGCCCTCATGAGGAAGTTCATCGCCTACCAGTTCACTGACACGGTGAGGGGAGGGGGGGACAGCCCCAGGGTGTCCCCAAAGTGTCCCCA
>NW_008619781.1:33120-53751 GCF_000691845.1 Merops nubicus | reverse complement strand
AAAGGATTCTATGATTCTATGACTCTGGGACTTTTTCTTTTTTTAATTGCCTCACATAGACCATGCAAAAATAATTTGCCATTGATATTTTATTTATTTGCCTTATTACAGAAAAGTAGTACCATCAGCTCTTCACATGGGCCATGTTTGCTTGTTGCTCTGAGTGTCATTTTGCAAATAATAATGCTACTTTCCTAGAACTGCAGGACAAGTCTTCTGTCCACTGGGTACAGCATCTTAATATAATTTAATCAACAGGATATGGTAAGAAGATGTGTCTGGCTTCTTCTAGCAAGTAACCTCTTTAAGCCTACATCTGATATGTGGAAACAGTTATTTTCTCAATAATCTCTTATTATCAAGGAGATTTCCTGTAGATTGCATAATTTGAAGCACAAAAAACACAGTGCGCAAAAGCAAAAGTATCAGTGTGAGAGCCTAGAGCATAAAAGGTAAACAATAGGAGCTTTTGTCCTCTGATTGCCAGCAGCAGCATGAGCTGAGAACATGCATCATGCAGGTCTGGTGTCCTGAGGCAAGGTCTGCAAATTCGGTTGCTTCCACACTGCTGCCTCTGAGCTTGGTTTCTCCCCTGACCACTAGTTCAGTGAGAGGTATACACAGAAACTGGGATCAGGGATTGGCAAAAGCCACTGTGACAAGTGGCAGAGTGGAGCTGTTAACTTTGCACATTTCTGAGAAATGGAGAAGGAGCTTCAAAGTGGTAGAGGAGGGAAAAGTGGAAGAGGAGACAGGAAACAAGAGAAGTGGCAGAAAAAAGAAAACCAGTTGAGGGTTCAATAGCAAAGATTGATGTTGGCACCCCAGTAAGGGATAAAGTGGCTGGTTACAGTGGAATGAGGTGTGTTGTCTCCTTAATCTGGAAGGCTGGGTTTGTTTTCTGCAAAAGCATACATTCATTTGATATCAGATGTCAAAGGATAAAGAGATTTCTCTGTCTTAACATGACCCAAATCCTCTAATTTCTATAGAGGGCATGACTCAGAAAATATATATATACACACACATATATAGATACACACACATATATGGATAAGTTGTAGCATCATCACTATATTTTCTGCAACATGAACATTAGATTTCACAGTACCCTAGACATATAGATAAAAATTACCTCTAAGCTAGAGTAGAGCTACCTTCTGGGAAACAAAAAAAAAAACCAAACCACAGATAAAGCCATTAAACAACAGGATGGGGGGGAGGGGGAGACTCTCTTCCTCTCTGGTGGGCCCCTGTCAGAAGGGCCAAGGCCAGGGCTGAGGCCCCCACACCTCCTACCTGACTGCGGCATCACAAGCGCGTGTGTTCCCGAGTGATACAGGGAGTCTCATGTCCCTTAAAAAGACAGGGCAATCACTTTAAAAGTATGTTAGTGAAGAATGACTGCAGGTCCAACACCTGTCTGTAATTCAGATTTACCAGCGTGGTAAGTGGACGCTGTCTGCCTCCACCCTGAAGCCTTGCAGTGGGGTGCAGCAGGTAGCTCAGTGGTGCCTAGCACACCTGTACATGGGACCTTCTGCAAACAGCCCAGCATGACAGCAGCTGAAGTCACTTTCCAGGTTCCCAACCCTGTCTCACACACAGCTGAGGCAGTGAATTTCTTTTAGGATTGTATGCCTGCTTCCACCGAGCAGGTGCCTCCTCTCCACCTACAGTCCTTTCTCCTACAAGTGTGTGCTCTACAGAACGCAGTGGTTTTGGCCCAGATACAATATGGTGGGAGAAGCAACACGACTGCTAACACGACTGCATTCATCCTGTTTCTACTGTTTTGTTTTGTTTTCTTCTTCTACCCACTTCCCGCACACTTGCTCCCAGCTTGCTAAGCTTTTGTACCGGGTGCAAAGAACTTCATATGCTGAAAGGATCCATGTTTCTTCACACTCCTCCTACATGACTTCAAAGATGAACTTATGGGACGTTCTAAATAATAAGAAATCCCCTCATTGACTGTATGGACTGAATTCTATTTTGAACTGTACTACCAAAATCACCTAAGCTACAAGTCATCACAAGCAGAACTGTGCATTTTATTGAACTGTTAAGTTAGGCTGTGATGAAGAGGAAGGTACAGTGTGTGATTTGCCAATAGCATACCCTGGTTTCTTCCTCGGAGCTTTCTTCATTAGGCTGACAATTGTTCTATCTAATAAGACCAGCACAAAGACACAAACACTTAAGGATGTTTCCATACCCACTTCAGCTTCTCTTACATACCCTTATGGGAAATTATTTACGTATACAGATGGGTCACACTACAGTCCAGCTTATATCCACCTCTGAAATGATGAGATTTAGTTAAATGAAAGATGAGCTTGTGTAGAAAGGCATGGGTGAAACAGAAGGCACCACACAGATTTTCATGGAACAAATACATACAGTCAATAAATGTCTTCTTGCGAGTGTCACAGTGAGGCAGTAAAAAAGATTTCATCACACTAATGCTGTGGAAAGCTCTGTTTGTCTCTCAGGCACGTCAGAAAAGTACAAGAGGAAGCTATTAGTGCACTGGTGACTTTTAAGAACTGCTTGTTTGGTTTTTGTTTGTTTGGGGTTGTTTGTTTGTTTGTTTGTTTGGTTTTGGTTTTTTTTGTCAGTATTAAGCTCCTGTCCATCTAATTGATTTTGTCCACTCAGGTTTCAAAATTAGATCATCTGATGAGAGTGTTAGATAAACAATTAGCAGATACCCTGCACAGAACAAACTACTTGTTCTGCAGTAGTGCTCAGAGGCAGAGAGTGCATCCTCATCATTTTTCCAGAGTCAGCGTGCTTAATTGATATGCCCTAACGATGACAAACTCTTGTGGTTGCCCTTTCTTTCTTGCTCACCCTTTTCTACTGTTCTTTGATATTTTCATAAAGCACAGTAACACCCCAGAACTGCTAAAAAGGAGTCAGCATCCTCTGCCTACAGCTTTCCTGTCTCTGCAGTCTGTCTTTTGTATTTAATCTAATGTGTGATGAGGGGTGACACTCTGATTCTCATAAATGGATACTGTGTTATGCCAGAAGTGTCATGAGTGACAAAAAGAGGCAATTTTTATGAAGACTGTCATCACCTTTTATTTTTCTTCCTGAAGAACAGTCTGAATCCCACCTTTCAACTCCACTCCACATCAGGAGAGATGCTTGTGCCGAGTTTGCCCTAATGGTCTGGTCTGGGTGTGCAGCCACATGTAGGTAAGGCAGTGAAGGTGGACTCATTGCACTGCAGAGGGTCAAATATTAGCAGCACATTTCCCTGATCAGATTCTGTTTCACCACAGTGTTAGGAACTGTTTTGCTCTACTCAATGTCTCTCTAACTCTACCTGATAATTGCTGAGGGAGCAAGAAAAGTTCCCATGCTGCACCAATGCAAAATGCAAGCTCAGTTAGCAACCTACTTCTAGCTACCGCCTCCAAACCTCTGCTTTGGAGTAAGTTATTTCTGTGCCTGGAAGGGGGCTGTGTTCTGGTGCCTTTGACTTGCTTCTGACAGGGCCAACTGGATTGCCAGCCACTCTTTGGAGACAGCTTCAGAGAGGAGTGTTGCTTCAGACTTAGAAATCTCTTTTCTGCACCATAGAGAGCACAGAGAGCTGCAAGGTTCCCTATGAAGGAAAAATTGGTGGGTGAGAGGAAAAATATTTCAGATCACTGCTCTGTCACAGCTGTCCTCCTGTTTTACAAAACCTTCTGCTTTAAAGTGAGATGCCTCACAATCCAAGCTCTTTCTTTGTCTCGTGGTACAAGGTTCAGCTGAGATGGGCCATGTGTCACAGACTACTCTGATTTTCGTGGAAGCTCATGTCAAACACTAAATGCGTGTGTCAATATTACCCCACTTCATTCTACCCCACACATCTAACTAGGATGTGTGAATTAGATCTTGTGCTTTTCAGTAGTTGTGTGCAAGGTCCTGCGCTTCATTTGAATTGGCCTTGAAAAAGAAGTCCTCACTCTTATAAATATTTTGGCCTGCTGCTGGGCTATAGAAATCTATTCTTAGCAGCAAATGGTGCTATGGCAACTGTCCCTGCAATATGACACAGTAGCAAGAATTCTATCTTCTTTAAAGCCGTACTTCCCAAAATACCTTCTGCACATCCCAAGCCACCTGGCTTTCCCCACCCTCTTCAGAGCCAAGGAAGTAGCTCCTTCCCAATTTAATTTTCTAGTTCAGTCTGAGGCAAAGCTCTCTTGAGCCAATTTAAGTAGATCTGAAATAACATACTTGGTCCCAGCTGTCATAACCTATATTGCAGGATATTCCCCTTGCTTTCCTATGACACTTTTCCAGTTGCTCATATGATCTCTTTTCCCCTTGGGACTTGCTAAATAATTCTTTGACATGGGCTCTGCCATACACATTCCTCTTTGTATATCCTGCCAAAGGTGAGAGAAATCTTCTGCTTACATATTTTTTAATCCATTTAACATACTATTTACTCAGAGGTTAACATTTCCATACAATCCCTTCTCTGACAAAACAACCTTGTGGTTTATGAATTAATTTATGTCCATTACAATAGACAGACTTTTGGGAACAAATATATCTTGGGAGCTTGCTTCAGTTGGGACTTATCTATGCCCACTCAAAGACATGGGCTCTGTCTTAAGGAGAAGAAGACCTGGTATTATAAACATGTTAATAACTAGCCATTACACATTGAAATCTGTTAGTGATTGACCTATAAAAAATCTCTGAAATGGTTCAACTCTCCTGATCCATGCTAATTATCTACTAATTTCTCAAGTACACTGTGGGTTCATACATGGCATCCTGCCAGTAATCGGGAGCTGCAAGTGCTGTTTGCTTGAGTACTGAGCCACCTACAAGTTTCACAGCATTTAGTGAGTAATTGAAGGATTTGTGTGTTCAGTACATCCCATATGCCATGAATGTCTTCAAGTGGCAATACAGTGATAGCAACAACACAGCTATTGAAAAGTTCAGTAGATAACAACTAAATTAATCCCTGGTGTAACTCCACTGACTTTAGCACACTGACAACTACACTGCAAGTGGAAAAGCAACACACACGGCTGTAGGATGTAAAGTGGCTCTTGATACTGTCCTGCTCGGGCTGTCTTTGTGCTGCTGCCCTGCCAGCATGCTGCTTCTGTGTGCATAATACCAATTTACTGAGGTATGGTTGATAATATCATTTACAGCTCTTCAGCGAGGTCCCACAGGCATTAGGAAAGTAAATTGTCTTTTCTAGAGTCTGGGCATGAATAAAAATACTTGCCCTGATTTATCTGCCATAATAATTATTATTTCTAATATAAATTATGTTAACCTTCTTCCTCTTGTAGAAGGTATTTTAACCCTTCAGTGATAAAGAAGGGGGTGACAGACTAAATATAATAATCAAGTATTGTGTTTTAAAATTAAGCACTACTCCTCAAATTCTTTCTTCTTACTTAATTTTACTGATCCTGAAAGCATTGCAAGGTAACTGTCTACCTTTTATGAAATGCAGCTTTCTGAGACTTTTGTATCTGATGCAAGTTTTCTGTACTGGAATGTAAACTCTCTGAAATATACAGTGTTCACATTCTGCATATTTCTCCTAGCTCTCTGGCCACCTTCCTGCTCTGCAGGAGGATGGACCACCAGGCAGTAAAGCTTAGCAGGGAGGAGGGAGGGAAGGGTGAGCACATGTCAGTGCACAGCCCTCCTCTGCTCCAGTTTCCCACTCAGCCTGTGGAGCAGAGCAGCTTCACTCTCTGTCGGCACCTGCTAATTGGGGCACAGGTCTGAACTTGATGTTGGTGCCTCAGGTGAACACCCTGAGCCACCCATCTACCCAGCTTGCACACTGCCATTCACGGGGTACTGAATGATCCATGCAGCAAGGACCATCTCCAGGAGGAAAGAAAGCAATAGCCTAATGCACTCAGATCAAGAATTTGGAACCCACCGCGAGGCTGCAGCCCCCACAGATATGACGTTGCTGTACCCTGGCATCTCTTGCTCTGACACCAGCGCTCATGCCATTGCAAAAACCCCCTCCTGCTGTTACTGTATAAATAAATCTATGTTGTGCATGTCCATTTACATAGTCAGTCTGAGTGTTCTGAAGTTTCTGG
Source organism: Merops nubicus (assembly GCF_000691845.1). Classification (NCBI taxonomy): domain Eukaryota; kingdom Metazoa; phylum Chordata; class Aves; order Coraciiformes; family Meropidae; genus Merops; species Merops nubicus. The sequence goes on along the minus strand of NW_008619781.1, from coordinate 47,647 downwards.
GCGTGCAGGAGGGAAAGAAGTGTAAACCCTGCTGGGATTAACCCTGTCTGGCTGCTCACAGCTCTGACTTCATGGGTTTTCCCAGTCTGCTCCTCCTCTGCCTCCTCTCAAGCTCTGTCTCTTCTCCCTCTCACACCTACTGGCAGAGATGAGCTGTAGCTGCGGTGACTAATGGTGTCATCCTCAATGGCAGGACTTCCTCCTGTCCACTCCTTTCCTTTCCTCAGGCACTTTCTGGAGTTGGCACTCAAAGCTGCAGGGGTTTTGATTTGATTTTTTTTTTGGAGGGGAGGGGGGCTCGTGTATGCCTGCTGGAGATGCCAGGAGCCAGCTACCCAGGCACTGGGCACCAGTGGCCAGCAGTGTCTGAGCAACATGCAGCACCCAGGTGTTAGTAAATGAGTTGGAAGCTGTGGAGACAGTCCACATCACTGGCTCCCTGGGACTTAAATTTAGTCTTATTATTCTTATGCTTTGAATCATGCCTTTTTGTTGTTACCATCTATCATGCATTTAGCACGTGTTTGTAACTGGGTAATTATTTTATCCTTGCACTAAGCATGTACTCCAGCACCCATCATTAGCAGCACCATGTGTTTCAGATCATGCCGTACGTCTTCGAGTACTATATTTGGATGTCTTTCTCATAAAATACCACAGGTGTCTTGTGGAGGCCTCAGATAATCCTTTGATGGTCTCCAGACATCATCTTCATTGGCCCATTATGTAGCTGTTTACCAGCTGCACTCTCAATCACCCTATTATACTAATTGCAATGTACCAATAATTAGGTTTCCTGTTTTTCAGACCTGTACGCTATTATTTCAGCCTGCAACTACACACAGACCAGGGATGAGTGCTGCCAATTTGCATCACATATCGAACAATATCAAACAGAGCAAATTTCCTGAGGAGTCAGGGGAGGACATCCATGTCTGCGAGGACATCAGGCACTGCAGGGATGCACAGACTCACAGCTTCACCTTCCCTGCACAGACCTCCCCGCTGAAGAGAAAATTTCACCACTAGTTCCACTTGACCTGCAAGAATTGAGATTTCCCAAGCCATTTGCCAACTGCATCATGAATTCCAGCAGTAGTAGTTTCATCTCACCTTTAGCATCTTCAGCATTTATTTTCCAGCTGCAAGAAGATACTCAGTCTTTCTCACACGAGATCTCCTGGAAACTTCCTCAACTTTATTTTTTATGCAGTAAATCAGGCCATTCATAATCAGTTGCTCTATATCTTCCTGTAAGAATTATTTAAAATATCATTTTATTCCTATAGAGATGCATTTATTTCCTATAGGAATCACTTGCAATAAACATTTTTATTCCACCGTATTTGCCACATTGAAAAGAATCCCAGGCTTAGGCATTTTCCTGTTCTTGTGTGAAAATACATGATCTTGTTCAGGTATTGAACATATTGAAGGATGTCTTTGGCTCTACATTAAGACTATTTACTTACAGGCTAACCCCCCACCCCACCCTACTACCCTCCCCCTTTCCATTACAAGGTTCCCTACACTCCCAGTTTTTATGTCAGTGAAGCTGGCAGAGGAATTCTTTCTGCTGAATGAAATCTTACTCACTAAACAGCAATTTGTTGTTACATTTAACACTGGTTTCCTCACTGAGCAGGATCTGTAGTGTATCCCAGAAAGTACCTGTGGTTTGTGTAGGAGCTTCAAGTCGGTTAGCTTTTGAAATTCTACCTGATGTGAGTGTTCTCCACTGAGGACTGAGCTGCAGTAGAGATGTTTCCACTAAATCTTTTGGGTCAGCTGGGACTGAAATTATTCCACTCTGGCAAATATATAACACCACGGTAAGCAGTCTGGAAACTCCAACACAGTTAGCCCAAGAAGACACTAGCCCCTAAAACTGGCAAGGACACTGTGAGGGGGCAGGATCAGGGAGATGTGGGTTCCTTTCTAGGCACACTGGCAGTAGTGGCATGCAGAGGTCTGCACAGGACTGCAAGAGCTGAAGACATGGCCAGAACCCTCCAAACCTAGACAGTTTAGCTGGGTCGAACTGTTAGCCTGTCCAGAAAAATCCTTTATGTGGCTTGGTGTGTGCTAATGTCTGACTGGGAAGTTGTGTTTTGGCATAAGAAAAAAGGTGTGCACAACACATGCTGGAGGTGGATCACAGGGAGCTGCAGCGGGTGAAGGAGAGGAAGAAGAGGCCAGTTTTACCGTTACTTCACAGTCTTTAGAAATACATATTTATTCAGTGCCAATGAGAGTTCAAAAAAATTATTAAAATAGTAGTGCCTGCTTTAGTTTTTGTTCAGGGAAAATGAAAGATTGGATAGGTTTTTAGGTTTGAGTTCTTATCAAATATACAGCATGTTTCCTACTCCCCATGTCTTCTGCAGCATTTTTTTAGTTCCTTCTAAAATACTACACCTGCTGAAGTGCAGAGAGGTGTATCTGATATTTGCACCATGGCAACACTCCTCAATGGCTACACAGATAGTCCTTCTCCTTCTCCTTCTCCTTCCCCTTCTCCTTCTCCTTCTCCTTCTCCTTCTCCTTCTCCTTCTCCTTCTTCTCCTGCTCTTCTCCTTCTTTCCCAGCTTAAGTGACATTTATTTTTATGTATTGCTGGATTTTAGCCCCAGTACCACAGAGGGCTCAAATGAGACCTCATGCCACATTTGCACTGTTCTGAGAATCAGAGCAATGGTTTCGTGTTTCTCTTTTGTTCCTCAATGGACAACACTATAAATGGTGAGGACCTACTGGCCATAAACCACTTCTTGCATGTGATATGAGTCACATTCTTAAGGAGTTTTTTTTGGTCTGGAAAAAGATGGTAAAGCAAATCTTCTGTGTCAATAGAAAATCCCATGCATTTCTGTTCCTATTAACCAGAATGACTACTTACCTTTTTCCTTCAGTGCAGCTTGGACACAGTATAGCACACTGTTAAGAGAAGACTCAATCGGTGGAATACAATAAAGGTGACAGCAGAAAACAGAAAATTATCACAGCTCCTTGAGAACCAGTTACTGAAGCCTTTTCTAAAAAATTACGTACATCAGCACCAAGCACAGAGCAACTCCTTATTTCAAAAAGGCACTAATGTACAGAGTACCAGATTAAGTGTTGTATTAGCTCATTGCTTTTTAGTATAACAAAAGTTTTACAACCTAAATGCACTTCAGAAGCAATTATCTTTTGTAATATGAGCTCTAGATATAATGGAGATAGGAAAAAGTCTCTGTAATTAGTGACAAGTTAAAATCTTCTGCATCAAAAGCCCTTTGCCTGCAAGTCTTTTCACATGCAGCTATATCCATGAGACTAGTGTGCTTTTCATGTTTTCACATGCCACAGTCCAAGTCTGGCAAATGTGTTAGGCTGCTTTTGGCTTCCAGGGCTGAATTCCAGGACTGCTGCTGTAGCAGGGGCCAATGGCTGGGGCACCTCCCCTTCCTGCAGCTCATGTTTGCACATCCCAGCGAGCTACATGCTTTTCCATCAGGATCTGGATGCTGGCACAAAGCCACTGATGCCTTTATCCTCAGCAATGCTCTCAATCAGGAAAGGCCTAGTTTCGATCCCCATTCCTGTCCTTCCAGGATAGGAAGGCAGCAAAATTATGTTTTTGGCAACATGATCTAAAACTGCCATATAGTTGCACATTATATTGTAATCACCATGTAACCACATCCTTTATGTACTTTTGCCCTTAGAGAAGAGTCTCTGTCCTTGGTGGGATAAAGGGCTGGTGGGTATAAGTTTCTGTTCTTGTCTGGTGTCTCCAATGTGTACAGGCACTCTGATTTAAGATATACTTAACTAGGCAAGCTAAAGCATATGGGGAAACCTAGGCCCTTTATGGCCAGCTAACCTGGTGTCCAATATCCTAGCTTTGTAACAAGCTTGTTAGTAAGGACTGGAACTGCTTCTGCTGTAACTTCACAAAGCTAATGTGTGGCTGAAAAAACATACTCTTTTTCGCCATCCCAAAAAGATGTCTAAGGAAGCTGAAGACCTACTTGGATCAACTAAATGTATTTCCTTTTTTTAAAGATTCAGTAAGATTCAAAGTCGCTAAGTTTGCAAATGACACCAAGTTAGGTGTATGTGTTGGATCTACTTGAGGGTAGGGAAGTCCTTCAGAGGGACCTGAGAATGTTCGTTTTGAGACTATTCGTTATGATCGTGATTCTCATTGTCCTAGTTATAAAAAAAAAAAAAAAAATTTAATGTCATTGGTGGTGAATCTGTTGTTGGCTCTTTTTGTATTTCAAAAGAATACTGTGAAATGTGCTTTACACTGCAGCTACACAAACAGCCTCTGCTGCTACCAAAACTCCTACAGAAGAGGGACAGACTGGACTGATTGATAGGCTGTGGTCAGTTGTGTGAGCTTTAACACGGCCAAGTGCCGAGTCCTGCACTTGGGCTGCAGCAACCCCATGCACAGCTACAGACTTGGGGAGGAGTGGCTGGAAAGCTGCCAGGCAGAAAGGCACCTGGGGGTGTTGACTGACAGCCAGCTGAACGTGAGCCAGCAGTGTGCCCAGGTGGCCAAGAAGGCCAACGGCATCCTGGCTTGCGGTAGGAATAGTGTGGCCAGCAGGACTGGAGAAATGATCGTCCCACTGTACTCGGCACTGGTGAGGCAGCACCTTGAGTACTCTGTTCAGTTTTGGGCACCACAGCACAAGAAGGACACAGAGGTTCTAGAGAGGGTGCAAAGAAGGGCAAGAAAGCTGGTGAAGGGTCTTGGGGATAAGCCTTATGAGGAGCAGCTGAGGGAACTGGGGTTGTTTAGGCTGGAGATGAGGAGGCTCAGGGGAGACCTTATTGCTCTCTACAACTACCTGGAAGGAGGTTATAGGGTGGCGGGTGTTGGCCTCTCCTTACCTGCTTCAGCTGACGGGACAAGAGGAAATGGTATTAAGTTATGCCAGAGGAGGTTTAGGTTAGACATTAGGAAAAACTTCTACACCAAAAGTGTGATCCAACACTGGAACAGGCTTCCCAGGGAAGTGGTTGAATCACCATCCCTGAATGTATCTAGAAGCCATCTAGACGGGGTGCTCTGGGATATGGTGCAGAAGTGGCCTGGTAGAGATAGATAATGGTTGGACTCAATGATCTTAAAGGTCCTTTCTAACCATAGAGATCCTGTGATTTTGTTATCCTGTGACTGTGGCTCCACCCACCTGTGCTGAAAGGGCTAGCCCACTATTCCTGCACACCTGCTTAGACACACTGATGTTTTTTTTCTGTGGACCAGACAAAGGATATGAACTTTCCTCAGGTGATCTAGGTAGAGCTCCTAAATTAGCTGATCACCACTTAACACTTTGCTAGCTAACACATTTGTCCATTTCTGTTTGGAAACACCATCCTTGTCTGCTGCCCAGCACAGGTCCACTGGAGCTCAAAGCCACAGTGCCTGTTTGCCCACCCCACACAAACTGTGGGTACCTCAGGTCCAGGAATTACACTGAGCCACCTTTGTACCAAGTTCATTATTTCTTATTTGCATAAAGCATATCTGGTGCAAACTGGTGTGGTAAACCTGGCAGCAACACAGACTCCCACACACTATGCAATTGTAACCTCAGGTACATACACCTCTCACATAAGGTGTGCAAAGAGTGATCAGCTAATTTTGAGGAATTTTACATAGGCATATATAAACTTTCTTTTCAGAAGGGCAGAAGTGGAACTGATAATTATGGGCTTTTTTTTTTCTTACTAAAGCTGTTGATTTGGAACTTATTTTACACAAAACAGTCCATTGAGTCCGTGCTTTTGCAAAAGTACAATCTTATTCTCCAGGCTATGTTATGACTAAGAATTTTTTGTTGACCAAATTGCTTGCAAGCACAAGAGAGGAATGCAACTAGCCTCTGATATAAGAGAAATCCACTGGAGCTGCAACGTTCTGTTTTGTTCTATAAAATTCCTACAGGGAAGCTGTAAAAGTCACAAAGATCTCAGAGCTACTTACTGAGTTGTATACTGAGTCACCATATATTTAGCAATGATAATATAAACTACTGAAAAATGCAGAGCAAGAAAAAAAATACTCCAGGTTACTAGTAGAGGAAGAAACAGGAAGGTGTTTGCCTGAATGTTTTCTCTGTTGCTTCTCTTTGTACAGATAAATCACTGAATGTTCTGTTGTATTTTCTTTGCTCTAGGAGGTCAGAGTGCTTAGAGGAGGTCTATAATTATTTCTCAGTCTTTCCTCTATGGAGGGACATGGAAAACAACTGTAGCAATCACACTGAAAAGTTGGACTTTGGGAGAGAAAAAAACCTGTCTTCTTTTGTCTTCTTCTGCCACCTGCTTGGTGTAATAATATGGCGTGGCTTACAGGCATCTGCATGATAACAAGGTGGTACTCAAAAATTAGAACAACTGGGCATTTACCTCCTATAGCAGTGGATCATACTATAATGATCATGTAAAATCAGAACAGATGCCTCCTGGACATTTTCTTAGGTCTTCTTTGATCACTATACAGTCTTGCTTTTGCAACAGAGCAAAGAAGGTCGAGGCCAGGCACATCCTGAAGGCAAGCAAATAGCTCTGACTACCAGAGGACACTACCCTGCTTACCCCATACCAAACAGATATGAGCCCTAGTGACACACACAGAGCAGTTCACAGCTGATGTCTCTGCAGATATTTTCTCATGGTGAACAGGGCTTAAAGCCTTTGGTCAGACCAAGGGTCAAGAGCTTCAGGCACTTCCATTACATGGTCTCATAACTGGGGATGATTTCTAGTTGCTTTCCAGGTTGCCTCCTGGATGCTTTAGAAAGGCTTTTTTAAATAAAAATGTGCCTGTCACACACAATGTCTAGGCTATGCAGTTTTCTAATATGATTATGATAGTGCAGCACCATAGCAGAGCTCATCTGACAGGTGGGGGTTTCTTTCTTCAGTGAAAAAGAAACTTTTTTTCCTGCTGGCTTGCAAGGACCTCATGAAACCCAGCTGGCACTAGTACTGCAGCCAGGAATGGCAAGAACATCAGAGGTAAATAATAAATGAGATTTTGCTGACCATCATGGTATAAGCAGCGACACCAGCTAGAGCTCACCTAAAATCGCCAGTCAGGAGGTGGATTACCAAAGCAACTGGTGGACAACCAGAGAGCTCACATGAAACATTCAGAACTGGTCCTTCATGATGTTCCTCTGGACACCTGAAGCACTGGCATGTCTCTGTGTCCAGAATTAGTTTCTGCTGGACAGAGAGGGAGCAGGTCTGAGCAGAGGTAGGTGTTTCCCTGCTGCGTTAGTTTTAGGCTGGATAGAATTAAATATCTTCACAATAGCTAGTGTGGGTCTGTACTTTGGATTTGTGCTGAAAACAGTGTTGATGATAGAGGGATCTTTTACTTCCAGCTGAGCAGTGCTTACAGAGAACCAAGGCCTTACCTCTTCTCTTCTCAGGATGCCCAGCATGACCAGGCTGCAAGTGCACAAGAAGCTGGAGGGGACACAGCTGGACAAGCTAACTCCAGCTGACGAAAAGACTGTTCCATACCATATGATGCCATGGTCACATAAAGAAGGCAGTGGGGGACAACTGGAGTGACTTCCCAAGTACCCATCACTCATAACAGAGCCCCGCCTTTTCTGGAGACGGCTGAATATCTGCCTGCTGATGGGAAGGAGTGAGTGAATTTCTTGGTTTACTTTGCTTGCTTAAGCAGCTTTTCTTTACCTATTAAATTGCCTGCCCTTGTACAGTCCACAGGTTTTCTCACTTCTTCTTTTCAAGTTCTGTCCCTCGTCCCACAGGAGGGGAGTGAGTGAGTGAGTGGCTGTGTGGGGTTTAGTTGCCAGCTGGGTTAAACCACGACATACACTTCTGGATGGTGTATTTCCTCTTTTAAATATTTGGCGTTTCTTAACTATTCCATGCTGTTAGAGCTGAAACACTAGCTTTTCTTAATTTCTCTCGGCAACTTAAAGCTTCTGTGATCTGTAAATAGTGTAGATTTATTCTTCTTTGTCTCTTCTCGGCTCTCTAATTACTGAGTAATTTTTGTGTGTGTGTGTGTGTGATGTAGCACTACTCTTTACTACAGAGTCTTCCACCCAGTGTCCCCATGGAGTTTCTTCCCTCAGAAGCTCTAGTACCTTTCTCCATTGTTTTGGTACTTCAGCTCTATTCTTGTTTAATCTCTTTGGCTGGTTGATTGGTTGTTAATCACTGCGAAGCATGGCAGGGCAGCAATGAAAGCTCTTCCAGCTCTCATGTTCTCCTCCATTGTGGCAATTACTGCTGGAGTTTTAAATGTTTTTTGCATTTATCCCATTGCAGTGAGCTTATTAAATTGATCCTCTACTACTGTTTTGTCAAAATATGTCCTAAAGCTCATACAATGGAAATCTCTTAATTATTCCCTTTTGAAGTAGTTGTCTCTTTTTAAAATTAATCAGAGTAATATTTCTGCATATTGTATCTACGCCAGCTTCAGCATTCCTCCCTCTTTTTTTGATCAGTGACTCCACTACGCACTGCACCCCTGAAGCCATACTCTGCAGAAAACAGGAGGCAATGCTTCCTGTGCCATCATCCACTCTCATGGTCAAAACTGCATCGGATGACTAACGATGCCAGCACTCTATAACTTTCTGTGCTATTCCCTTCATCTAGTTTTGTAATGAAACTCCAGTGAGTAAACATCTCCTATAAACATCCCTTTGTATCTTGGGTAAAATATTGCATTCCTTACTGATTTCACACACTTTGCACCAGTGTGCTGATTTTCATATAAAAGCCTCCATTAAGACCTGGAAGTTGCCTGTTATATAGATCATACCCTGAGCACAATGGTGACTTGTGAGAAGTGAGATGGAATATGGGTGAAGAGTCCTTCCACCGGCACAGACCTCCTGTCCAGCTCTTGTGTTCTGGTTCAGCCCAGCTGTGATGCTCATGCTGGGCACTTCTCAAGTGGTCTCTCAATGCAGATGTTCTGCTTCATGTGTTCTCTTTCCTTTTGTCTGCTGATGCATGTCTTTCGCAAGGTGGGCTGATTTTTAGATGCACTGTAGATTAAGGAGCTGCTGAATTTAAACACTGACCTTTAGCTTTCCTGACGCCTCCGCTGATGCACAATTTAGTTTCACTCATAGCGAAATTTGCAGAATTACTCTGGGTAGGAACAGAAAACATTTCCATCAGTCACGAATCTAGCAAACACCCTGATTTGATCAGTTTCACTTAATGTATTTTAATAGGAATAAAACTCATTGCAGTCGGTTTGGGGAAAATTTGTCATCTACTTGTGTTTGTTAAAAGTCATTCCCTAAAATGCTCTAAGATTTTGAGTTATTAGATATGTCTGCTGAGATTCTCATTAATTTTCTTCATGTTATGGAAAATATAAATGTTAAGAATGTTTTCATCTAACTTTCTGTGTTTCACAGGAAAAGACATAGTTAGGCTTTAGCTAAGTAAGTTTAATCTATGTTACATGGTATAGCCAAAAAGACAGTAAATTAGAGGTGAGCTTAACATCTGACTGATTAGAATAAAGCTCCAGAGATTAGGCAACATTCTAGTGCTGCAATATTTCTGCTCTGAGAATCTGGGTATAAATGATAACTAGAGGTTCAGCTCTGACTCTAATAATCCTTATTAATAGACGGCTGCACAAATTTCTAGGACATGACAGCAAAGTAAGACACTAATGCTTTGTGAGGAAGTGTAACAAGTTTATTTGCTTTACTAACTTGAACCACCATTATTTGCTTTTTCACAGTCCTTCTAAACACCAATATTTCTGCATCAGAGAAGGTTTGGAAACTGTGCAGTTCACCATCTGCAGAATGACATTTGACCAGTGCAGTTGGCTCACTGCTATTCATTACTCCCCCACTGCATGGGTTTCAAGCAGGCAGTCCATGAGCACAAGCCTCAGCAAACCTTGGTAAAGCGATGCCATGGAAAAAGGGGAAACAATAAACCAAAGGCACTACTCAGGAGCAACCCATGAGCTAAATCCATCAGCTTTAATGAATGCACCCAAAGAAGAAAACAATTAATTCCTACATCTTGAATCTGAACATGTCAATTCATTAGACAAGGCATAAACAAGTCAGTCACTCAAATAGGATCTGTCTGTTAGTGGAGACAAATCTCCAGCATTATTTCTGCAGCAGAGCTGTCTAGACAGGGTTGCTGAAATCCATTATGCAGATCTCCTGAGTTGCTCTGAGATCTGTACTTTTCTTATTCATTAACATTTTGGCACTTTCCTCCACACAGGATTAACCCCAACATTATTCATCCTCTGAATTCTGTATAGTTTTGAATGGTTCACTGACCGCTTAAAAATAAGGATGAGCTATTATATTTAAGTAAATACCTTAATTATATCCAGGAGTCACCTGTTGAACTTATCATGGCTCTGCAGTGCTTTTCATCTGGTAGATAAAATCTCTATGGCTGGATCTGACTTTCATCCCACATTTCTTTGGACAAATCTCTAAGTGATATTACACATTGTCCCTCTCAAGTCCTTGCTCATACTGGATACATAAATCACAAAGTTACAGAAGCACTTTTTTTTTTTTCATTTCACAGCAAAATAAAAGCTGAGTCCGCACTATATATATATAGCTATGCCCCAAAAGCCCATGCTTTTATGTCCCATGTGTTCGATTCGAGCAATACTGTACACCTGGAAGCGAACCCATGGTTACCGTGCAACACCCTCCCTCCTGTTTCACCTATTGGGAGCAACATGGGAACATCAGCCTAGTGCTCTGATTTCTCATGCTGTTTAAAACTAAAGCCCAAGTCTAGATTTCCAGGGCCTACATGGTTTGGCTTAAGGTGTTAGAGGGGCTGAGATTGACAATCATAACATCAGATCTCCTGAGTATTTAAAAAATCCTGGGAGAAGGATTTAACAGCCTACTCCTTGTGCCTGGTCTGCAGCCAGGACTTATTCTTTCACAGAAGAGTACTCCCATAAAACAGCTTCTGAATTCCACTTGTACATGAGAGTCAAACTAACTGAGGAGTTTGATGGTAATTTGCCTGGTTGTGAGCTGGAGTTACTGTTATGACCTGGCTGCAGCTGCAGGTCCCTGTGCTCTGAGAGGGCTGAAAAGTGAGTGCATCCAAACCTCCTCACTATGTTGCTCCACATGCAGCTTCTGTGAAGCGCATCCTTCTTCTCAGATGTGTCTGCTGTGCTTTTAGCAGAGTTAGATTTTTCTCGCTATCTATTAGCAGGCTAACTGTGCATTATACTTGGAAAACAACTAGCAGCTTCTAAATGCAGTTTATAATTAATTAAATAAATAAATAAGCAAAACATGTCTTTGTAGCTACTTTAGAAGAGCTCTAGGACAATATTAGCCTAAGTGGAGCATGAAAGAGCAAACAATAAAGGTGAAAAGCAAGCCAGCGTATGTAGGTGTCTAAATGGAATTAAATACATGGTTGTGTGACAAGGGGGTATGAATCACAAACCATGCTGCCATTTTAAAAATGAGTGCTGCAGTGAAATAGACCATGCTATCATTTAAAACTACATAAATGGGGCTTAACCTTGTTTCTTTCTATCAATCTTGATTGATTGCAACTTTTTAAAGAAGTATTTAATTGTTAGGAATGCATTTTGCTCTGTTTTTCAGAGCACGCTGCTGATGAATTGTGTGATGAGTCACCTAACTGAGCAGGGATGTGTGTCATTATATAAGCAGAAAAACAGATTAAAAGTACCACCCAGATGTCAGTGTGTATTGTGATTTTGATTACAGTAAATAGACTTGAAAGTATTTTCTTTTATTTTATTAATTAAAAAAATCAAATATGTTGAAAATTGGTCTCGGCTGGAAGATTAAGGACATTAATTTTAAAATAAACAACAAAAGAAAAAACATTCTTGTGTCCCCTAAAAATTTTAATGTCTTCTGGTATTTCTGGTATGAGAAAGAAGAAAATTCCCTTTTCTCAGCCACTGAAGAATCTGGTGTTTCCATAGCACAAACTAGGAAGAAGATGCCTGGAGAGCAAGTGATGTTTCCAATACAATTTCCAGACACTAAAGCAACGGGTGGTTTAAAAAATGTGTACTGTAGCCCTATGGTGAAGATGGAGGCTGTGCAATTGCTCGCATTATGTGACTGGGTGTGCATGCACCCCAAGGTTAGTGCTAAAGGCAGTGGGAAACAACAGCCCATTATCCTCTTGGTAAATCCCTGCCTGATAATGATGTTAGAGCCATTTAAAATCATGAGCTGCTCATATCTCACAACGCACTTTGGGTAGATGTAAAACCTCTTATGCAGCATTTCCTGGGGAGGTGGGTGGGGCAGGAAAAGCTATTTTCTCATGCAAGGATGGTGAGCGTGCTGGCACGGGCACCTGGCGCAGGGACTTAGCCTTGCTCGACACCTCTTCTCCAGGCACAGCCTCAGAGCTGAGCCACTAGCTGGTAGGGAAAACACCAGTACCACCAACACTAATGATTTCCTCTTGTGAAGTTGTCCCTGCGGAAAGCTCAGCCTGGTGCTACTTAAGTCTGACCTTCCTGTGCTGAACCACTGTGCCCTGGCATTGCTGGGCACAATGTCTGTCTGAAGTAGATGGAAAGCACGCAGAGGTTTAGGACAGACCATCCATATGGCTCAACTTGGAGCTAGGTCAATATACGGTGTGCTGAAACCACTGCTCACAGTGACTTTCCTAACCAGATCTTGCTTGGAATGACTCCTGGCCATCCCGCCACAACTCCTCAGGATAAAGAACTGCATTAACCCTGCAGGGTTTAGCCTACAACTCATTACCACTTCTTCCCACCCTGAAGCCAGCACTAGCTGTTTTTGTAGGTTTTTAAGGCTGCTTTACACCCTAGTGGCACTGGGAAGCCCCATGCTTTTTCAGGTCCTTTTTAGCACTCAGTTAAGACCCAACCAAACAAGCAGTGGCACACTGCCCGGCCAGCAGACGGGGGTCTGTGTGTCGGGGGGGCGAGCAGATGGGGGATGCGTGATGGCGGGCAGGCACGCAGAGGGCAGCGGGAAAGACGTCTCTGTTTGTCACCTGCCATCGCCCTCTTCTAGCCAGTCTCTGGGCTCTGGAGAACACACCCCAGTCTCCCAGCCCCACTGGACACTGCAGGTGACAAGTGCCTCCCTCTGTAGTGGCATGGACCGAGTCCCCCCAGCCTCAGAAAGCATCACACTGCAAAAGGCCAGATGGAACAAAAGCAAACAGTGGATGGGGCTGGGTCTAGTTTTACATCTCCTATGGATGCTTCTCAGTAATTTATTTTCCTTCTGATAAGGGACTCAGTTCTGCTCCTCTTCCCACCACCCTTTCCCCATAGGAATAAATCTCTCGGAGAGTTTCCATCTGCCAGGCTTTGGGTAGACATGGACTTGGTTTAATATAGCTTGGGCTGCTGTAGACCCCTTTTCTATTAATATCCCTTCTGTTGCTCCAGGACTTAGCCCCTTGTACTTCTCAGTAAGTTATATTTACATGGTACTTACATGATGCAGCAAATTTGTAAAAAGCCACAGCTGCATAAACAGAATCTGTTTGGATTGACTTATTGAATTCAGCCAAGCTCCTCAGACTGCTTTCAGATGAGGCTGTGCTTGTTTACACAGACATGTGCCACACAGCAAAACTTACCTTAGAGTTAGGTTTACATTTAATAAAGAAACAATGAGAACTTACAGGTATTCCTGGGCAAAAGTACACCCATAGCTTGATTTATAGCTACGTAGATACTGAATTACCTGCAAGAAATATTCAGAAAAGACATGAGGTGAAAGCCATGCTGAAAAATACATGTAGGAATCAGTGAGGTGTGCAGGTGGGGGTTATATCAGTGCATGAAAACGTAGGTGGTCAGTTGCACATGGGCTTTGTACAGCACCTGTGAAACTCATCTCTTATATTAGATAGGATTAGCATGTCAATATCAGGATCTAACTTTGATATTAATTATAAACAGTTGCTTGTTTTAGAATGAGTCTAGATGTATCAGTTAATTAAAAATAATAATAGATTGCTAGCTGCTAATTAGGAAATTAATTAGTCACGTCATAAAGTGTTCCTTCCACATGTGAAGGAGCTGACTTCAAGTTTTCTTGGAGGAGACTGGCTTTCTGCCAGCACCAGTAAGTGTATTCACAGAAAAAATAAACTCTGACTATTGACAACTGCTTTTCCTTTGAATTACACCAAGTCTGTATCCTCAACGAAATAATGAACTGCAGCCTCTTCATAGAAGAGATCCAACCTCCCTCATTCGGCAGAAGAAAGCTTGTGTGATCTTCTGGTGATGAATATTGAAAAGGAACTCCATGAGAATAAAATTCTTCAGGGTAAGGAAAGCTAGTCCTTCGCTGACATAAGGTGTTGGTTTATTTTCCTTGGTTCGCTGGTGTGGTGTATAGTTGCATGAAACCACTGCTCTTTGGATGGTAAGTAAAACACTAAAAAGGAAGACTCTGTGTTGTGGTTTGAGGCTTGGCATGGGGGCATGACCTTC
>NW_008619781.1:32120-32822 GCF_000691845.1 Merops nubicus | reverse complement strand
GCGCAGAGGCGAGTACATAGTTCTGTTCCGTGTGGGTCCTGCCCTGAACCCCTTTTTACACAGAACCAGGACACTCTGCCAGTAACTTCCCACCTGTATTACCTCAACAGCAAGCTGCATTTAGCAAAAATGTCAACACCCTTACAGCTTCCTCCTAGCAGTCTTTGCTGTTCTCCAGCTCCCAAAACAACATGCTTTTCATGGCACAATGAGGAAAGCAACCACTGTGCTTGCAAGTAAGTTAAAAAGTGTGTCTGCAGATGTTCAAAATCAGGAACAGACTATCTCAATATCACTACAATTTTAGGCAGCCCCAATTTTATTCACTAGCTAAGAACCAACATGACCATTTGTTTTGCCAATGACCAGCCCCAACAAAAATGATAACACCAGCAGGGAGATGAACCAATATGCAGACTGTATTGTAGACAGAAAAGTTACTATATGAATGACCGCCGGGGGTACAAACAGGTCAACCAGCACGTACATGATCAGCACCACCCCCAACGATCCCACGAACGACATGACTCTGCCCACAACAGGTGGCACAAACAGTGAACTGAGGTTGCCCATAGTTGACATGGGAAACAGCCAGACCAGCCAGTTAAACACGTGAGAAAAAGGTGCCCACATGGCAACTCTCACCTGATCGACCCACGTTCACAAAGGTCTAAACAGACCAGGGCCCAGCTCCAGGGAGAG
>NW_008619781.1:0-31948 GCF_000691845.1 Merops nubicus | reverse complement strand
GAATGCCATAAGGCAAACTCACCGCCTCTTTAGGAAGGGCTGTGGGAATCACCCATATGTCAACCTTAATCTTGGGGCTTGGGGTTCAAACCCCAGCATTTCACCATTCCTTAGCTAAGAACCAACATACCCTCACAAAAAGTCATGCTAGCATAAAGCAAAAAGCTTTTAGCAGCTGTGAGGTGCAAGATCCCAAGCACAGCCTGTATGTGACTGTAGGTGTGTTAATTATAACATTGGGAATGCAAACACAAAAGCCATCATGTTGACAGTTGCCCATGAAAACAGTTGCCCTTATGCTGCCAGAGGTGAAATTACATTAGATTTAAGAGATCTGACTAGGATAAAAAATGGCCTTCAGAGTTCAGCTAAGCATATATATCACTCATCTGCATCAGAAGCTTACCACTAGAATGGAGGTGAAGGTCTGCCTCAATAAGCACATGAGCATTCCATGATGCCATGCATGTAAGTGGGCAGCAAGCATACACCCATGTGCAAGTGAGTGCCTCAGGGAAGCTGCTGTGTCCACCACAGTGCCTGTGATCACTTCTGGTGTGAAGTGCTGCGACTGCACCACTGTGGACAGTAAACCCTCTACTGGGACAGGAGAAGGAGTGTCTTATCTAATTAAAACTGTGGAGGACAGGATTTAGGCAAGCAGAATGTAATCCTCTAGCGCAGGATTACAGATAAAAGTGATGGTTCATACTGTGTGGTAAGTCTGCAGGATAGTGATGTGGCCCACACCACATCTCGGGCAAAAGACTGTGTTGCAGAATTACTGAGTGGGTGCAGAGCCAGGCCTGGATGGGAGGGAAACAGGCAACGTGCTATGCCTCCAGATCTGTTTCTCAAGCAAACAATGCAAACATGGTTCTGGTGTTGGGTGGCACATGCCAAGTGAGACTATCAATCCAGGCAAGCATGAAGGCAGGTCTCTCTAGAATTTTCCACAAATTTATTTAAAAGTCATGTTTAGCAAATCTGAATGGCCTACAGAAAAGTATAGTTACCACAATGATTCCAGCCATTATTAGAAGAGCATTACTTTTTCAATCAAATTTGAGAGCACAATCTGTGAACAAGTTTTAAAGACCATCCATACTGTACTGATGGTGTAGGGACTCACAAGTTTTTGCAGTCAGGCAACAAAATGTTACTCTCACCAGCATTTTGAACCTGGCATTGTTGTGTTCCTATGCTTGGAAGATACAAGCATGTGCCGTGAAAGCACCAGACAATGCCATCTCTCCTTCTTCTCTACTCCCAGTACACTCTTTTGAGCAGTGGCAAGGGATTACTAAGTATTTCAGTCATTAGGATGATAACAGAAAATGTTACATCATGGCATCACAAATGGAGGAGGAGCAGAGGGTGTATCCTGTAATTTTTATAAAAGGGAGATACTGTCAAGTAAAATGGAATTGCAGTGGCATTTCCAGTGGGAAAAACCCACTCAATGAACTGTGCTTCATGTGGTATCTTCTGTAAAGTAAACATGTGGACAAAAACATACCCACACATATTATTGCAGATGAAAGGAAATGCTTCTTTTCCAAGTAGTTACCCAATACTGGCGCCAGTTTATTAGGAGACAGGCTGATCCCATGCCCTTTATTTGAGGTGTTGTCACTTTGATCCTGTAGTGAGAGGGCAAGAGAACCTGTATTAAAAATAACAGGAGATCAAATTTCCAGCTATCACAAGCCAGAAGCAGCAGTAGGGGATCAATGAAGAGGAACAGAGATAATGCCATGGAAGGTGTGTGTTTGCACTAGCCTGACACATTCCTGCCTTCCAAGGCACACCCTTCCTTGCAGAAGCAGGTAGAACAGCTTCTGTAAACTGGCTAAGATAATCAGTTCTGTGTCCCTAGAGTGATGAAAGTTAATGTTCTTTTAACCATGTAGCTCAATAGTTCTGTCCCCAAAACAAGGGAGCTCCAAAAAAACCCCCTGCCCAAAGCCCATGTTGCCCAAGCAAGGTGTCCCAAGGCAGAGATGTGAGGCCTTTGGTGGGACTCAGGCAGTGCTGTGGGGGATATACATGCCATGGTTTCAATCCTTGCTGCTCCAAACTGCCCCTTCACACTGGTAGGACTCACGACTGTTGCTGTGCAAGACTAGTAAGGAGGTGGTTTCACAGTTAAGTGGAATGCATCTCACTCGAAAGAGAGAAGCAGCAAGCAATATGTTTTATTGAGGTAAAATAATAATTTGGCAGAGTTCAAGTAATACAATGGTGTTGAACAAAATTTAACAGTGGTTTACCAAGGATCAATAAGTTTGATGGCAAGGTTCACCTTATTAATTACTGCAGGGAAGGAATATACAAAAGAAAATTGAGTTAGAATTAAGTTATAATGATTCACAGAGACCATAGACACAAAAGATAAGGAAGGCCTTCTTGTTGGGTCAGAAGGTTCAGAGTGGACCTCTAGGTTTTCTAAACTCCTGACGGAGATCAGGTGAAGCCAGGTCCAGTCCTAGTCTCAAATTCGGACAATGGTTTATACCTAATGGAATTACCTATACAAAGTTTATAATAATTAATATTGAGTAGCTGGTCAAGCACATGGATTAGTAATGTTTCAGTGGTATTAATTCAGTACATTATCAGTCACTGAGGATCTGTTGCAAGTAAGGGATCTCCCTCTGCCTTGGGCAAGGACAGATCTTTTAGTTTCAGGTAAGGAGTCTCAAACCTTGAGAGGTGTCCCTGCTCCAGTGGAGACTCACTTGGCATGCAGTCCAGCTGCAGCCTAGGAAGAGCTTGAACTGTGCCCATCCTGATGGTAATATTTAAAAAGTGAAGTACTTGGCTACTAGACAATAGTAGAGACGAGACAGATGTCTTCATTTTACTTCCAGTATCTTGTACTGTACTTTGCTTATCTTGCATTTCTGGGCTTTGAAATCACCTTTGGAAATATTTTCCCATTGCACCTTCACTCCCTTGAACGCACACCAGGAGCCTTCCAGCTTGCAGGCTCATTGCAGGTCAAGAAGCCTGTTGCTCCTCTTTTAGCCTGAACCAAAGTATAGCTAGGGGTCAGGCGTATCCATCACAGGTTTTTTCTGCTGGCTGGGATTGAGACACGGAGAGCCTGGCTGGCAGAGTAAGTCTGGACACGATGAAAGGAAACATTTCAGATGGTGAAAATGTGGTATGCCTAGCACCAATGTTCAGGGACAATCATCCATTCTCAGCATCCAGCAGATACACAGGAAAACCACATGCCTTACAGGAGTACCACAAGGTCTCTTTTCACCTGGTTGATCCTGGTTGATCTGAATCATGCAGACCTGCCAGCTTCACCCATCATAGCCTGGTGCAGATAATATGGCTAGTCACACAGATAACAAATGGCACATACAAGGGTCCTACACACCTTTAATCAGGGTTGAGCCCTTTTCCAGCCACAGGCTGGCATGCCCTACAGGGTTATCTGAGGCTACCCAGCTATTTTGCTTGCCAAGTAAATAGCCTGTAATGTATTTCTGAACAGGCAGTGCCTGAGATGATAACCACGTGAGTCCAGATACATTTCTCCCTTTGCTATGAAACATTTGCATGCTTTGCAGTTAATCTATTTTTTTTTCAGTTAATTCCTAGGTGCAACTGGTTGAACATTTTCAGGTAACAGGGTAAGTCCCACAGAGTTAAGTGTGTCAGGTCGTGTAGTCATCCCCTGCCTTTAGAAAAGGAGCAAAGTTATGACATTCTTGTGCGACTAAGAAATATACCCAACACATTTCATTCACTCAGAGCATCATGGATACAGAGCACAACAACTCTGCTCCTGACTTACATCCTTGTGTCTTCTTCACCCTGCCCAAACCACAATTTCAGTCAGTCCACAAATTTGTTTTAGGTCCTGTTTTCAAAGAACCAAGAAAATAATACAACCTTGCATTGCTTCCATGCTCTCTGTGAGCCATGGTCAGGTGCAGGTTATCAAGATCAATTTTTCAGCCATAGCAAACAAGCCAGAGAGAGTTTCCTGTGCATGTTTGGAGTACACTTTCTGCAGAAATTTTGAGGAAGATTAATGGGTATTAATGCTGGTCAGAAAAAAAATTTTGCTTCAACAGTCATGTAAATAACATTTTTTGGCAGCAAGTTGAACAATTCATATTAGGAGTACTTCCAAACACCTTGCAGAACATGTGTTTTGTGTCCTCCATCCTCCATTCTGCCTTAATTTAGCTTTAGTAAAATTGTATCTACTATCATATAGCACCACCCCCCTCCGTTCCCTCTGCTTCACACCAAAAGGACACTCAGGCCAAATGGGAGCATTTGGTTTGTCTGATGGAGACACTTTTCTTCCGCTACATTTTTTTCCATTGAAACTACCAGCCCTATCTTGAGCTTAAATATGGTTTCAACCAACTTTAAATGATACGTTGACCTTTTGTTTTCCCTGTAGGCAAATAAGTTTTCCCCCTAAATCCACACACTAGCTAGGCAAAGCCAACTTTATTCCAGTATGCTTCCAATCCTTTTTGCTCAGGTTAATAGATAATGCTAAATAAGGGATTTCTGCTTCTGCAAGCTCTCCTACCATGCAGAAACCCAAAGTAATTGCCTTATCACTCTCTTTGTAATAAAGAAATCACAGAAGACAAGAACACCTCCCACATATTGGAAGGAAAAAAAAAAAAAAAAAAAAGAGCAGTGGAACAGAAAGTGAGCAGAGATAGGCAGGATCTTCTCGTGCAACAGCTTCAGGAGCCCCAGACCCTAGGTGCAGTGGAGATGCCGGCAGACTCTGTCCCCAGCAGAATGGCAAGTCCAGCCTCTGGAGAAAGCAAAGGATTCTTTTTGAAAGAATCTGGTGAGTTCTGGCAGCAAGCGGAAGACTCCTGCTCTGCCTGAAGGCCTGTAAGTATGACAGGTTCACTGCCCTCAAGGCTGAGGAGGAGCTGGGTATTTTTTCAAGAGAAGCATCTGGGCCAGCTGACCCTGAACCCTGCAAGACCACCATGAGGAGGCAGCGAGTGACAGCAGTGGGTGACAGACTGCTGCTGGGGACAGGGGCACCCATCTGGCAACCTGCCACATTGTCTACAGATGTTTGCTGCTTGCTGGGGGCCCACATCCATGGTGTAATGAGGAGGGCACTGAGGTTTGCCTGACTCTCTGACTAGTACGCCCTGATGTTTTTACATGTGGGCACCAATGATACCAGGGCAGCCTGGAGAGTATCAAAGGGGACTACAGAGGTCTGGGTGTGGCAGTCAGGGGCATGGGGGGGGCCATATTGTGTTCTCAGTCCTGTCAGAGAGGGTAGGCAGTGTGAGGAGCAGGAGAGCACTGGTACCACCCGTAAACAACTTGTGGAGCTGGTGTCAGTAGCAGGGTTTGGTTTTTGACCATGGGACTGTGTGTGGAGATCTACATCTGCTTGGGAGAGACGGGATCCACACCGTAAAATTGGGGTAAATATATCTTTGCCAGGAGGATGGCTGCTGTAGTAAAGAGAAAAGGACACAACTAAAATTTTTGGTCAAAGGTAAAATACCTATTTAAAAAAACTACTATTTCTGAGAAAGAAGAGAGGTATATTTTGCAGAATAGAGGGCTGAATGCTAAACCAAACACCATGAAACCCAAAGTCCACTGTTATTAAATCTGGTAGAAGCTCTCCATACAGTGCTGGCACCTATACACAGTGGTGTGACATGGAGGACAAACGAGATTTGGTGTTTCAAAGGCTGGAGTCTGAGGACCAGAGGAAATGCCCCTGACTCCCATTCAGATACCTGTGCATCCAGCCCCTGGTACTACCCCTGCTGGGTGCCCACAGGATGAGGGGACTCCTGTCTGGTGCAGGCACCTTCTCCTCAGGCATAGGACATCTCACTGCCTGAGCAACAGGTTCCAAAACAGAGTTTGTCTCTGTGCCCTCCTCCTCCATCATGTGGGTCCTGCACTGAGGGCTTCCAGCTTCCCCCCAAAAATGGGTGCAAGTAGGTGCATGTACCCTCTGTGGTGTACATTTGCAGGGTGGCACCTGCACTGGGGAGCCTCAGCCCTCAGCCTAAGGCATCCAGACAGACAAGGAATAAAACCTCTACTTGTGTGACAGCTCCAAACAGCTGCTCTGCCTTTTGAAAAAGGGTACTGACCCCCAGCCTGCCCAAGGACCCAGCAGCATCTCTGGCATGTCCAGCGAGCAAGCCAGTGTACTCCAGGAGCTGTCTGCAATGTCAGGCAGCACCCTTCTCCCAGTGAAGCATGTTTCTAGCACACCATGACCACCCTCTCTGCAGCTTAAAGTGGCTGAGTCCTTAGTAACTGGGGCAATGGCTAGTGCACACAACGCCCTTTTAGGGAGGTCAGTGCTGACCAATGTATTTGCAAATTCACATCTCTGAGAAGACATCAGCTGCCATGCTCTGTGTTCTGCAGCCAACATGGTGTCCTCACTTGGTATCTTGATTCCTGACAGGGTTCCTCTAATGTGGATACACTTATGCCTTTACATAAGAGATGAAAAACAAACAAACCCAAACAAACAAACAAACTGAAAAAAAGAGAGTTTGACAAATTATTGTTTGGTGAAATTCTGGTCTAGTGATAAAGGAAGAAAAGATAATGCCACAATTTACACCTACTATTTTGCACAATATTAACAACATAGCATAATCCAAGTAATGCTATTATTATTATAAATTGTGACTAATTAGATATGTAAATATAGTTTTTCTCATTTCTAGAATACATTCAGCTTCCTGAAATAACTCTTTTATTTATGGTTTTTTTTTTTAATTTTGAGTGCTGAACTTGTGGAGTTTGACAGCTAAGGGAATGGCCTGTCAGTGAAGACTGGTTATTTTTTCCAGAGCTGTGGGTATTGCAGAGAAGGTATTTTGCAATTTGAGTCACCAGACCATGTTTGTGCAGTGCCTAGGGGACTGAGTCCTCCTGGCTTAAGGTTTGTTGCTGCTGCCAAAATGCAAATATGGTCACGAAGCTGCATGAGCCTCTCGGGAGCAACAGCCTCGGGGCCGTCCGTTGCAGAAGGGCGCTGTGCAAGCAGGCAGCGACACCGGCACCGGCGCCAAAAGCGGTGTGCTCAGCAGTTAATCGTTAACCGCGGCAGCCGCCTCTTTTATCGTTCCTCCGCATGCAGGGTCTCCCAGGGCAGGTCAAAAAACCCGTGCTTGCTTTCGCTCACTCTGGGAGGTATGAAATGAGGGTCAATTTTAGAGGAAAGAAAGGCTCAGCAGGGGTGAGTTGGAACGGGTCCACGGGTTTCAACAGAACTGCACCAGTGTATAACACCAGACCGATTCTCCCGTTGCCTCATCAAATTTAGACATGCAGGGCTGGCTGTTAGGAGTGTGTTTGAGATGTCTGATAGCTCACAGGAAAAAACAAGTGTGTGCATTTTTAAATGTGTGTATTTCTAGAAAGTGATGTTGGGGCTGGGGGGAGAAGACCTAACAAAAACTCCCAGGCTTCAAATTCCCTTCCCTTTTTCACTGACTTTTACTGGCGATCTTTTTCTGATGCCTTTTTTTTTTTTTTTTTTTTTAAGTGTCAGTAAATTTATTATAGCAGTCACTACAACAGGTAATTGGTATGGTGTATGCCCCGAGGAATGGGAAAGTGGTGGGTGAGAAAATTGCACTGATGTGCATAATTGCAGGCTGGAGCAGAGCACGTTGCCCTGCTCTTGCCCCTCTTCCAGCCTTCTTCTAGACCTGTTATTTTGGGTGTGCTTCAGGATTCTCCCAGTCCCTCAACAAAGCTCTGCCTAAAAAGTATCTTTCACATTGCATCCTTTGCGGTGTAAAAATGAAAAGCTTCCTAAACCATGTGGTAATGGGGTTATTTTGTTGGTGTGTAGTGGTAATTATTAATAACTTAAACTCACTCAGCACTTTGGGTAAGCTGAGCCCTGGATATCAATTTCAGTTTCTTTCTGCAGCAGTTGTGATCTTTCCTGCTGGATCTGTTAGTTTTATTCAGGAGAATTATTCACATGCTGTGGTAGACTGAAAAATCAGTACAGAGTTTTTTTCTCTCCTTCCTGGAAATTTGTTTTTCAGTGGAAGTTAAAGTTACCTTCCCCCAAAACCACCACAGACTGCTATTGGCTGACTCAGCCATTACTGATAGCAGCAGCTGTCGGAAAGTTTTTAATCTTTTAGATTTTATAGTTTTGTTAAAGGCGTTCAGTGTAGTGTCACTGCAATTTAGTGTAATACATAGGAGCCTGTTTTGTATATTTCATGAGAGTGCAAAACCATATCTCATCTCCTCTTTTTAGTGTGCCAATATTGTTTTATGGAATAGGAGGTAGCAAAAGATTATCTAAAATTTAACTTTATCTGGCAGTCTTTTCCTGTGTGAGGGTAAAGTTTATTCTTGTGAGGTGTCATGCTGACTCCAGTAATATTTATTTGCCTGGTCAAAAAGCACCCAGTTCAGTAAGGGCCATTAGGACTATGTCCCAGGGTTGTTGCCTCCCTGGCTACTTGTTTTAACACTGAGGATGCAGCTTCTGAACACTTGCATGTTGCGGGATCAGGAGCTAGCCATTTAATTGTTACCGTTCTTAATTTTCCCACAGTCCTGCACAAAGTAATAGGACTTATTTTCACTTGGCATATGGAAAAAAATTAGTGACCACCCATGGGTTGCCAGTACAGATGACTTCTCATCTGCTGCACTAAGAAAAATGGGTTTCAGCTCTATGCAGTACTTTTCTTCTGCACTGTTTACAAAATTATAATAAGTCCAGTGCAGTGGCTCTGAAAAAAAAGCAGGCAGCCACTGTATACGTGATATTGTTGACACTCAGTAGGGTATTGCAGGGTGCTCTGACGAATAGGGGAAAGCTGGCTGAAAAGCAGCATCCTCTTGTAACAAAATCAGTGTTCATTTGCCTTCATGATCACTGTAGTGCTTCCTGCTGTGGGCTTCTTGCGCCGGAGCCACTGAGCTCATGTAGTCGGGGCTGCCTGCTCGGTGGCAGTGCTGTGTGCCTGCAGGAGAGCCTACGCAAGAGCCCCAGCCCCACTCTCCTTCCACACAGGCAGCCTGCTTTCCAGAGCCAAAGAAGAAGTGAGGCCTTTTCTGCTTCTCACCCAAAATCCTGCTACAATGAAGAAGCTGTGCTGCCTTCTTCAGAGCACTTAGGCAGGACTGGGCTGCTCTCTGGGCCTAGACCTGGACCTGGAGATGAATATACTGGGGCATTCTCCACCCCAGAGAGGGGCTCTGGCACTGGCCCCAGGCACATCCCCCGGCGCTCTGCCCTGCTCAGCAGCCTGCCAGCCGAGCCAGCACCCAGTGCTGCCTAGTTGGCATGCCTGCCCAGCACAAAACACGCACATTTAAGCAATGGCCTGTTCCTTTTTGTTTCCATCATGCTGAATACATCCTCCTCCTGCCCTCAGTGTAAGTACAGCCTAGTCCTCAGCAGTGCCGAGACCTCACTCACTCTGTAAATCCTCTGCTGCTGAAACTGCCTTGACAAGTTTCCTTGTAAGTTGAAAATAGCTGTTCCTGTACCCAAGATGCCAGATGTTACCACAGTTTTGGGAGCCCCTCTCATTTAGCTAGCTCCCATCAAACCCTGCCTCCAGCTATGTATCTCCATAAGCCCCCGTTCTGTGACACTTTTGGTCACGATCATTGCTGTCCTGAAACTTTCAGCACAGCATGCTGTCAAGCAATAAGGGGACACCTACATTTTTCATGGGTCCAGGAACATCTCTGGCAGAGATGTTCCTGTAATGCCAGCTTACAATGCCAGTAGAGCCAGTAAAGCCAGCACTTCTCTCCCTGGGACAGCTGCAGCGTGTTGTGTCAGTGCAACCTCCAATGCCCTGTTCTGAAGAGGAAGGTCCCTACTAAATACTACAAAGTGGTTCAAAGCCTAGAAAATCATGGATTTCAGTGACATCCTGTAGGACTTACCTACACATGTAATTTCTGGTGCGCTTGAAGTACCTCAGTATGGCCCCCAAACTTGAAAAGAGGCAAAATCATCAAGTGGAATGCATGGTAGCTTTATTTTTGGTGACTTTAATCACTAGTGCCTTAAATATATTTAGTAGCTTATATGGGTAATGCTCATAAGCAACTACAGCCCTCCGACTCTGAGAACTGAACACCAAATTAAGTGGGAGTGTTGATGTGGTCGAGGGTCAGGAGGCTCTGCAGAGGGGTCTGGACAGGATGGAGCAATGGGCTGAGATAAGCTGTATGAGGTTTAACCAGGGCAAGTGCCGGGTCCTGCACTTGGGTCACAACAACCCCAGGCAACGCTCCAGGCTTGGGGAGCAGTGGCTGGAAAGCTGCCTGGAGGAAAAGGACCTGGGGGTGTTGGTGGACAGCTGACTGAACATGAGCCAGCAGTGTGCCCAGGTGGCCAAGAAGCCCAATGGCATCCTGACTTGTAGTATCAAAAATAATGTGTCCAGCAGGAGTAGGGAAGAGATTGTTCACCTGTACCTGGCACTGAGGAGGCCCCAGCTTGAGTACTGGATTCAGTTTTGGGAACCACAGCATAAGAAAGACGTTGAGGTACCAAAGTGGGTCCAGAGAAGGGCAACAAAGCTGGTGAAGGGTCTGGGGAACATGTCTTATGAGAACAGGCTGAGAGGAGTGGGGTTGTTTAGCCTGGAGAAGAGGAGGCTGAGGGGAGACCTTATTATTCTCTACAACTACCTGAAAGGAAGTTGCAGTGAGGTGGGTGTTGGTCTCTTCTCCCAGTGATAGGACAAGAGGAAATGGGCTCACATTGTGCCAAGTGAGGTTTAGACTGGATGTTCAGAAGAATTTCTTTACTGAAGGAGTGGTGAGGTATTGGAACAGGCTGCCCAGGGAGGTGGTGGAGTCACCATCCCTAGAGGTGTGCAAAAAACATGTAGATGTGGTACTTCAGGACATGGTTTAGTGGTCATGCTGGTGTTGGGTGATGGTTGGACTTGATGATCTTAGAGTTCTTCTCTAACCTTGATGATTCTGTGATTCTATAAATCTGTTTGCCCCACTTCACAACCTAACTAGGCATCCTTTAATGACAGTGAAGCTTTGGTGGAAAAGGTCAGTGAATAACTGCACAGTTCAGAAAGTTCACACATCATAATCTCAGTCCTTCCACTTCCCTCTTTCCCATGCTGTGTACTGTTCATCCCCAGACAGGAGCATGTTACAGCTCTCCACCTCCTGTTCTCTTTCTGCTGTGCTCAAATAAGAACAAAAACAGCCTCTGTCTTACTTAATTAAGCTTAGCTTTTGTGGTGCTGAGTATGTCACATTTTATCCAAGAGTTTATAGTTATTGACACTCACTTCATTAGAAAGAAAACTTTGAAACCAAGTCAATGCATTGCTTGTGCAGGAAGCAGTAAAGTAATTTTGGACAGCATGGTGGTTTTCTCTGCTTCCCATATCTCTTTCCAGATGTGAAATCCCATCTGGATGCTGCAGACTCTCGAAGGAGTGGTCAGTGAGGAGGAGGGGGAGAGGAAGGAATAAACCTCTGCATCATGAAACAGGAGATGGGGAATTTTTCTCTTCTGTTATGAGGATTGCCCATCACCTCAGTTCATGAGGGCACAGTGCAGGCTTTTGGCTTTTACTGGGAAAGGTGAGGAGCTATAATAGAGTGAGAGAATAGGTTGACAGTGCTCTGCTGCAAGGGTGACCTGTAGCATGACAACTGGGAAGCACATTTCTCATCCTTTCCAGAATTCAGTCCTGTATCTCATGTTATTCATGACAAGGCAAGGGATTAAATAATGACAGAGTAGTTTTCTTTCTTAAAAAAAAAAAAACAAAAAAACAAAACAAACAAAAAAAACCAAAAACAAACACAAACCCAACCAGTTTATTTCTACTGATGTGAAGAAAAGCTATAGATACAACTTGAATGTTGCTCTAAAGATCAAAAAATGAGACAGCAACTAAAAGAACCCAAGCTTTATTTTAAACCCCTGATATTTTTCCTAGCTAATTATATTATGCTGCTTGGTCCTGTGATTTTTAAACATCGGGGATCAGCAGTGCTCATTTGCACCAGTCACAATGTCATGCTGCTGCTCATCCCCCTCCTTGGAGCTTTTCTCAGGGCACAGCTCACGTAAAGGTGCTCCAGTCAGAGTGGAAAGTGAGGCAACCCAGACCACATGCAGCCTCTGGCTCTGCTCACACCCCTTAAGGCACTAGGTCAGGAGATATGTGGAAAGAAGGATGGCACAGAAAGAGTCTTGGCTCTGTGACTTTGTCTTTCTTGCTGCCACAGGAACAGCACCTTGAAGCAGTACCGGTGCTGTGGTTTTTTTTTTCACAATACAAAGGTCCTGTGGTTCCTGCCAGCATCTTTTGAGGCATCTCTGCCTGATTTTCTTCTGGGTTCCTATGGTTGATGGCTGACAGACAAGAGCTTTGGGAGCTGACAGACTTTACACCAGGCTCTCACCACACAACTCAGACTATATTGCCAGATGCAGTGTACTGTAAAAATGGATAAATTATGACATACGTAAGATCATCCTTAATTCTGTGCTATTTGTCCCTTCTCCTGGCTGCAAAAACAGAGAAAGAGTTGAACAATTGCAAGAAATGGTTGGAAATTACTTGAAAATTAGGGAAATTGTGTTCAGTAGAGGTGAGGCCTCCTGCTCTGTCTATTAAAAGTGTTCTGGGACACAGAAAGACATCTCCCAGATCTTGAAACTGTTCACCTGGAGTGGACTGCCAGAATGGTCTGGTCTCAGAGTAACTCTTGTCTGCCACCCCCAGTAGAACCTGGTGCTCTTCTCAGGAATTAATGACTTCTCTGAAACACTGTAAACATTAAAAGCAATGTCTCAATCATACTATTCCTTAGGTATTATTGTTTTAAAAGTAGGGCTTGCCAGCTTCTCTCACTGAGCACCACACATCCAAGGGCAGACTTGGTCCCAGCACAGACAGAGTGGGTCTTCGCAACAGGTCATTTTTTGACTCTAAGTCATACAATGCTAAACCAAGCAAATTCCCTGTGTTATCTACTGATTGTTTTTGTTTAATTTAATATTTTGGCACAGCTCTTAGGTGTCAATGTCCACTGTAGCTGCTGGAGCTGGTCGCTGGACTGAGTACTGACCAAAGAAGTTCTGGCTGTCCAGTGTTGTCCTCTGTTTTATTCTTTTGCAAATAGAAAATAGTCCAGATCAGCAAATGTCATCAATTAGCTGTCTCCCTCTCCCAGAATAATGACATTCACTTTAAAGTAACTAAAATTGCAAAGTTTTATTCTGTCTCCTTGTAAATTCCAATGCCTCAGTGGATGCTCATGTTTTCATTGCACTGGGGAGGTGTATCAATTAATTGCCTTAGCTTGCAAGGGGGGAGTCAGGCCTTGTCACCAGGTATGGTTTGTCTGTAAGGCTACAGCCTGCCTAGAGGTCTGCACAACTCCTCACAGTGTGTCTGGGTGCACCCTGCCCAGAGGTGCAACACACCAGCACCCGTGTTAGAGGGCACCAACCCTCACCCCAGTGAAGCCAGTGCAGTTTTTGTGTCTATATAGACACTGCATTTACATTCAGATCCATTTAGCCTTGTCTTGGGCACTTCTCACCCAATAGGCAACAACCAGGAAAAGTTATGATGTACTTGGGCAACCTCGAGTCTCAGTAGATTATAATCTCTCCCCTAGATCTGAAATCTCTCTATGCAATTGTGAGTTGTCTAGGCCAACCTCAGGCACACCACAGAGCTCACGAGTGCATATGCATATGCATGCTGTGGGGCAATGTCAAAACAAAACACTTTAAAACAAGGAATATGCCTTTTTCTTATGCTGATTATAGTTAAGATTTACATTTCTTCTTGTTTCCTTTCTTTCTAACTCCAAAAATAAGCCATGGAAACTAACACACAGCTTCTGGGCCCCATTTTGGCCCCTTTCCAATATGCCAAAGGGTTTGTCTGCACTTGGTTACTCACTGAAATAGCAACTCTAGATAATGATACAGGCAACAGAACAAAAAGCATTACGTGGGCTTTGCTTGAATACATAAAACAGATCAAAAGGTGCCAGCTATCCATATCATTTGCCTAAAGTTGTTTTTTTTTTTCCCATTTTTACTCATAATCTGAGTGCCCTGATGCACTGGAAAGCTCCCGATAGAAAGCTTTTTCCTAGCACTTGAGCAGTTCTCACTTCTGGGTGGCATCAAGTATACTGTAGTGAAAAAAATGAGCAGACATCATCCTTTTGTGATTGTTTTGAGGATATTGGACAGTATTTCAGTATTTTCACTCCAGCACATCTAATTTTTTTGCTGAAGCACCAAATTACAATTTCCTTCTTATTACTGGCAGGCATGAACTAGCAACCTGCAAGAAAATACGTCCAGTTGAAAGCTGTCTGCAATCAGTACCTCATCTTGAGAGAAGATCCAGGTTTTTAGAGAGAAATAATGGATCTGTGATTCACCCTTGTGATTTTAATAGGCCAAAATTACACCTGCAGACAAAAATCCTGTGAAGAACTAGGGTGCTTGAGCCTAGGGTCTGTACTTTGCAATGTGTGTTTCATTCTGACATTTTAAATATTCTTACAATGGATTATCTGAGTGATAAAATGAGTCCCTTGGACAAGTAAAACGATACGGATAATTTGGTTTAGCTTTTTACACGATGAATTGCCCGTGCGTGTTCTCTGTTTCCTTGGATACGGGAGCTTTCATGCCACAGTTCAGCTACACATACATTTTCTATTCTATTGCAGCATCTGGAATATGAATGAAAAGTCCTCATCAATTGTTAAGACATGAACAAGACTGCAGGTATAACCTCAAGCAGCAACCTCCTAGACGGGGTCAGATAGAAAAGGATGGGAAAAGCAGAAAATTCTTCATCTGCAGTGGCTTCTCAGTGGTGCTCCCTCTTGCTTTTCAAAGCAGGTAAGGCTTCATGGGAGTATTCTCTTTCCTTCACCACTCTGAAGCTGCAACTGGTTTTGCTTTTGGCATCCACCTGGCTGACAGCTAAAAAATAATGAATTAGACCATGTGCATAGTCTGGACTAAGGGTCAGTCCAGTGCATTTTCCAACCGGTTTTCATAAGCCCTTGCACAATCATAATTGTGTGATAAAAATCAGAGACTCCATCCTCAAAACTACACCTAGGTGTACAGATTGATTTACTAACCAGTTCACAGACAAATTCACTCCTGTTCACTTGTGCTATTATTCAATTTCTGAATATTTGCCTAACATTTTCTAAGTCTTTTTCAAGTCATGAATATTTTCCCAAAAATTGACAGATTACTGACTGAATTGACTAATTCTGAGTGAGATGATAATAATAACAACAAAAAAGATGGTTTAAACTGTCTTACAAAATTTCACCAGATAACGTTCAACGAGACTTGTTTAGTCTGGATGAAAGGGCAGGGAGGATCTAGAAAAACCTGGAGAGTTCTTTTATTTTTAGGCCGCCTTTTCTTTGTGTTTAGAAAACGTTGATGGACTTTTCCCATTAATTTGCTGAGTTATTTTGAAAACCCAAACAACTTATCACATCATTGAGGGGTAATGGGTTTAAGCTAGAAAAGGGCAGATTCAGGTTAGGCGTTAGGAAAAAGTTCTTCAGTACGAAGGTGACAGACCACTGGAATAGGTTGCCCAGACAGGTGGTGGAGGCCCCATCCCTGGGGACATTCAAGATCAGGCTGGATGAGGCTCTCAGTAGCATGATCTAGTTGGAGATGTCCCTGCTTATGGCAGGGGGGTTGGACTAGATGACCTTTGGACATCCCTTCCAGCCCAGACATTCTATGATTTTATGATCATTTACAGTGTCTTGCAGCAAGGAGTGATACAAATCAAGTATGTTTTGTGAAAAGCCAACTCCCTGTACTCATCTGGAACCTGCCAATTTTTATTTTAGTCAGTATCTCTGAGGTTATTTGTGTTAAAAGAGCTTATTAAAAAATGGTCAACTCCTTCAGGTTACTCAGGATTTTACATACCCTTGAGTTCTGCTTCTTTCCAGACAGAATTGTCTTAAATTGCTCAAATTCTTACCATAGGAAAGCTGTTCTCTCCATCAATCTTGCCATTCTTCTCTGTAACCTCAATTATTTTCCTGAGCTGTTTCAAACCAAATGCAGTGTCCAAGATGCAGATATATCATAGATGGATATATATATACAGTGGGATACTGGCATTCCCTCTTCAGTCCTTTACTGTTTTCTGAACAGCTTGGATCTCCCTTCACGTTTCTGACCATTGCTGAGAACTGAATTGATAGTTTCACTGGATACACCTCACATTCTACATGCTCTTCCCTTTTCCTGTTGCCAAAAAAAGAGGAGACGTTTCCTAATATAACTGCCTTACTTCAGTCTCTAGATTAATGTGATTAATTAGGTATTTAAACCTTGTCTGAGAGAAACTGTAAAGAGTATTTTAGGAAGAATATAACAGAATGTCACTACTTAATTACAAATCCTGGCAAGGGAGTGAAATGTTCTTTGAATACTTTTGTTTTTTCTTTCAATAAGTAGTTCAGATGCCCAAAGCTTTTTCTCCATCTCTTTGCATTTCTGGCTTCCTTCAGAGGGTAGGGTAGCGTGGGTGCATGCTGCGGGGTCTCAAGGCTCTGCACTGGCCCTCAAATGGGGAAAGCAAGATGCTGTTCTGCCAATGACTAGGCCTAACATGGATGACACAACCAGCAGGAAGATGAATCAATATGTGGAATGTATTGAATACAAAAAGGACATTCCATGAATGATTGCTGGGGGTACAAACAAGTCAGTTAGTTCACATACAACTGACATTACCAAAAAGTATCCCAAAAAAGACATAACTCAACCAACAATAGGTGGTACAAGCAAAGAACCAAGGTTTCCCATGGATGGAAAGATCAGAAAGTTGAACACATAAGATACAGGTAGCCACATGGCCAGCTCTCACCCTCCTAGCCTGTGTTTGCAAAGGTCCAAGCTGAGTGGGGCCCAGTTGCAGGAGAGTCAGGAGGTCCTGCCTTAACCAGGAAGCTCTGTGAAGTGTGTCCACTTCACAGACAGACACTCCTGACTCCCTGCCAGTGGTCCCAGCTTTTATCCCCAAGCAGACACCTGACCTTTGTCAACTCAATGCGGGACCCCTGGGGCTCATTTCCCTTCTGGCTCTCCCTGCAGGGCCGGCCGCACCCTGGGGGGAAGCTATAAGGCAAACTCACCACCTCTGTATGAAGGGCTGTGGGAATCACCCATATGTCAACCTTAATTCAGGGGCTCAGGGTTCAGACCCCAGCATTTCAGATGCCATTACAGGTAGCATAGGATTTCACTAAAATGCTGAGGTATATCTTATCTCCTTTTTCACATCAGTGATGGTTGATGCTTGGTGTCAATATTGTCACTAAGAACCCACCACTGACACC
Organism: Merops nubicus; assembly: GCF_000691845.1. NCBI lineage: Eukaryota > Metazoa > Chordata > Aves > Coraciiformes > Meropidae > Merops > Merops nubicus. The sequence goes on along the minus strand of NW_008619781.1, from coordinate 14,530 downwards.
TGCTCATCCCTTCAGCCCTGTGAAGATTTCACTAGCAGTGGGAGACATTCCCTGGGAAGCAATCTGGTAGATTAGGAGCCACTCTGCAATGGCCACATCTGCCTAAAGCAGAGAAAGACCAGTATGAGTCAAGCCTTCACAGCAGAGCTTCCTAGCTGTTTTTCCAGATGTGTTCTTGTCCGTGATGTAGGAATGTGGATTGGGAGGGACTTACTGCCCACTAGGGCAGGTCTCTTGTTTCCAAAAGGCACTGAGGAATATTACTACCCCAAGGCTTGCAGCATAGTAACACCCTAGAAGATATATTAGAAATCACTTCATAACAAGGGTTGCAAAGTATTTTTTTTCAATTCTATCACAGTAGAAGTCCTAAGAAGGATGAATGATGGCCCCTGCTGCAATAAAAGACTGCAGGCTTGTGGTTGGAGAGGGTTCCTGCATTGGGAAGCCTGTTTAAACACAGGATCATTAACTTCAACTCCCTCCCAGAAGTGTGGCTTGCTTCATGACTACTGCTCAGCACAGTTAAGTGGCACAGCTAGAATTCTTGGCAAATAAATATATGGTGTTTTCAAGCATTGTAGATGCTTCATTGTGCATATTTCCCACTCCGTTACTTCATGACACTTCAGGACATCATTTTTCTCTGTTTATGATTATTGTGCTAGCCTTTTTTGCTTTTGTTCTCAAATGTTAATTATTTACAGTATTGATACTAGAAATTCATAATTCAAAGATAGATAAATCTGTGTATACACGATTTTTGGAGTTTCTTGTAACTGAGACACCAAAGTATGCAAAACATTTTGATACCAGACTCTACCACTACTTTCCATCATATTGCACATGCTATTCATGAGTTGCAGACCCTGTGCAAAGCCCTGAGGCCCTGGATTTATGCCAGCTAGAAATTCAATACATTTTTTGACTGCTTGTGTCCTTTGGAACAGTAGCATTTTCTTTCACAGAAGTAGCCTTTACATAAATAAGTTTGGTCCAGAGGCAGGCAGAAAGATATACACACAGAACGATGAAGCCCAGCCACACCACCAGTTAGTACGGTGTATTTATTCAGGGAATCACATTTGTCCTCTCTGGAAAAACCATTGTGATATTTTCTCCAGAGTCTAATGAGCCAGCCCCAGAACAATCCTTCTGAGTCATCAGTTTCCATTTGCACAGACGTGGTGTTAAATGAAACAAGAGAAAGGCAGATAATCTGTTCACACATGACTGGCACTAGAGTGAAATGCAGTCCTTCTGCGGGGCTCTGCAGGGGGCAAACTGCACTAACCTGGGATGCCGAGAATGGAGACTTACCAAAGAACCACATAGCAGTAACATTAGTTCTCTTCCCAAATCTATGCCTCATTCATTTCTGAAGTACATACTGAGGAACAAAGGAGGAGTTCAGTTTGATGTTTTGTTTTGTGTTGTTTTGTTTTGTTTTGTTTTGTTTTGTTTTGTTTTGTTTTGTTTTGTTTTGTTTTGTTGGTTTGGTTTTTCCCCTGGGGTCTTCTTGAATATACTACACTTTCCATCCTCTGAACATGTAAGAGAACAGCCTGCCATATGAACCCAGCAGGAGTCTATGATAGCAGTATTAACGTTTACAGGCATCCTGCCATGGGGAAAATAAGGATCTTTGTTTTTTTCAACAGTATGCGGCCAAATCACTGAAAAGTGTTTCATGCACAATAAGAAATCTGGCATGAAAAATAGGCCACCGCTCTCCACTGCAAGCTGGCTGCTCCACCCAGGTTCAGCAATGTGACTCAGCTCACAGCAGCAGCGTGGCACCTCATATGCAGGAAGTCCCAATGTCACCTTTGCCTCACTGTTCTTGATCACTGCAAAGACCATTCCACAGAGATGGACCAGAACTGAGGGACCTTTTTCCCAGAAATCTTCAAGCAGCTGAAATAGTCTCAGGATGGCCCTGCTACCACCTATAAGGCACAGAGACCCTGAGTCTGATCTACGCTTTGGTAAGGCCTACTGCCTACCCCATATTGAGCAGAATGAAATGTTGGCCCAGCGTTATTTTGATCCCTGACTTTTGCAGCATGTATCCTGGCTATCAAAACTTCAGGCTTTCTTGGGAGAGCACATAAAACCCAGGAGACACATGACCTTGGGAAAGTCAGGATAGTGACTAAGTACTGACTGCCAGGGTATGTAAAAAAATTCTACCTCCTAATTTGAGTTTGATGTGGACAGTGTCAAGTCCCCACAGAAGAAATAGAAACTAGATATTTTCTTTTACTTTAAGCTGATTGGAACAAGTCCAGTAACTTGCTTGTGTTCCCTAATACTTGACCAAAGTTCATTTTCTGCTCAGGCAACACTTTATGTCAACTGATTGCTTCACACACTAGATAAGCTTGGCAAACAATGTGACATGATCAAAGCAAGGCAAATGGGGCAATGGTGCTTGTCGATGCACATTCTAGCAGATAAACATGTGCTTGTACTTGTGTGAAGCTCATTTTCTGCAAAGCAAAGCTTCATAGCCTAACAGTACTTCATTCGTCCACCTCACAGGCACAGGACTTTCTTCTATCCACCTTTTATATGTGTAACTAAGAAATGGTTATGTGATGTAAACAAACTCAGGAATCAGGTCAAGAGCATCTTCATTTGGACCAAATGTTGACCCTTGTTTTGGCTTTGGAGCTAGAAAATTTAGAAAAGCAGGCCTGCAGGGAGCACATCAGCAGTCCAGCTTACTCTGGAGCCTATTTCTGGGAAGTATTACTGCTTGCCTGCCCATCTTAAGCCATAAATGAATCTATGGCTTACTGCATCTCCGATGTCAGAATAATACCCTGTAGTAATAGTAATAATAATTTGCATAATAAGAACATTAACAATAATAACGTAATAATAATAACAACTACCATATTCACAATAATGCTACCATATTAATAATGATAATAATAATACCACTACTTAATAATAGTAATGCCACATAAGATGCTGGAAAACAATCTGTACAAAACTGGCTCCCCACAAAAAAGTAACTGATGTTGAAACAATGTGTAGTAGATATTTGCACACACGTTCACTCTATGCTGGCTTTGCCTGGCTGATCTGTTTTAGCACATTGAGCACATTTTTATTTTCTGTCAAAGTTAACAGCTCCGCAGTGCTCGCGTTACTGCAAGACCCTTCCTTTGAGTGTCCTAAATTGCCTTTTTTTTTTTTTTCCAGATAAGACCACCTGCCTACCAGTGTGGCTCAAGCCATACTCAGCAACTTCTTTTAGAAAAAGTACTTTTCTGGATGGAATTGTAGGAAAACACATACCTGAAACTACTCACTAAATATGCACCTAAGATTGTGCCAAGTCTTCACGGTGTCCTCTTTAGTTGAGGATGTTTCATTTGTTGGAAAACTGGTTTTTAATTCCTTCCTTTTTCTGTAAAAAAGAAATACATCTAGTGATGAGCAAATATGTGGCCACTCTGGGCAGGCCTGTGAAATGTTCTTTATGGATCTGTAAACCTCTTCAGAACATGTACAAGCTCAACTGCAGGGCAGTACCTACCAACTTGCTCTCAGGGGGACCATTTGTAGAGCTCCTGGAGATAAGCTGTGAGCTGCCAGACCTCTGCTGGCTGCACAGTAGAAACCCGTGGGTGCAGTAAACAGGCACCAAACATTTACAGCTTTACCCTAATGAAAATTCAGAACTGATTAATTCTTTCTACCCCAGTGATTTTTTTTCCCCTGGTGGACAGTAATTTCCCAGTATTTACACCAGAAAGGGTATTAAAGGTATATGGGAAACACAACCTGTACATCTTTTTTAAGTCATAACTTGGTTAATCTTCAGTATCAAAAAGACATTTCACCATAGTCTGAAGCTGCACAAGCAGCTGTAACAGGTGAGATTGTGTCTGTTGCACTGTAGGTTTGGCTGTGTGTCCTTTCAAAGGTACATCACAAAAAGAACTTTCTAGAGAGATAGCAACATTCAGCCCTTAGAAGTGTTGTTGCTAGACTAAAGCTCAATGCAGTTGTATCCTTAGCAATTGCAAATTAATTGACAAATCATTTCAGATTCACTTTAAAGTGTCTTCCTGTTACGAACAGGAAGAACAGTATGTTGCCTTTCATTGAGGTCCAGATATCTGAAGGAAAATTTTTTTGTTGTTGTTTTCTCTTATCTAAGAAATGAGATATCTACAGACTTTTTGTGAGGAAGACAGTTACTTTTTTAATGCAAAAAGGTAATACACAAAATCAGGAATGAAATTACTGTAACAGTATACATCTGCATTTGCAACTATTGTTCATATCAAATTGCTTTACAAATCCTAGCTTTTTCTCAGGCTTAGTCTTTGAACATGTCTAAAGCTCACACACATACCTCCAATAAGATGCAATGAACTAACTTGCACAAGAGATGTAAAATCACAGGTCTCTTTAGTCAGCACTGAAATCACAGCTGTGTAAGTGGAAACCTACTACAAAAAGAAAGGAATAATTGTTAGAATTTTTGTTATTAGTTTGCCAAAGTAATATTTCTTAAACACTTTCCAGCTATTGCTTGTGTGTAAGGCTCTGTTGCAGTAAAGCCATGAAATGACCGTTTACTGAGTCCAGAAGCTGTTGGATTAGGCCTTCCTCCCATGTTCTTTTGCAACACAACATTTCTGGCAGCCCTTGAATAGCCCCAGGGTTTTTGTCTCATTAACACTGGATCTGCCTATATAATTGCCAGTTCTCCTTGTGTCTGTAGTCTACACGTTTAACATTAAACTAGCTCTAAACTAACCAGAGAGAATTTAGTTAGTGTAACACCTCAGGCGTCAGCAATAGAGTCTTTAAATGGAGGTTTTGGCAGATCTGTGATTGCCTGAGGCAATACACAGAGCTGTACAGTGTAGCTGTACAGCTGTGGGTAGCAGAGCCCTTAACAGTATGGTTGCTACCAGACCAGTTGTGAAGAAGTCACCAGGTGAACACATGACAAAAAAGATGTTGATTAAGTGGGAGTTAGCCCAATACATGCAGGAAATACTAGGACACCAAAGTGGAATCCATAAACAAAAGTCAAAACTCTGATAGTAGCTGGTCAGGCGGGAGGAAAAAGCTTTTGGAGCTTTTGGAGGAGGAGCTGCAGCTTCTTAGGCCAGCAGAAAAATTGAGTTGAAGTAAATCCTTATATGTCTGCTCTGAACAGCACTCAACCCAAGGAAATAAACATAATCTATACTAAACTAATGACCTCTCTTATTTGCCATAAGTAATTTATATTTCATTTGATGTATGTGTTTTGGATTAATATTAATTCCTGTATATTAAGACTCCAGAGTTTCGATGGGATTATGCAAGGATCTGTAGATTCCCTTGCCACTGTTCTTTAACTGCTAACCATGACCCAAGCAGTTATCTTTCTTTTTCTCTCCTTGTTTCTGGGGACCTTTCTAGAGAGTATTTCAACCTTTCTGGCACACCAGACAGAGCAAGATAAGGAAAGCACCTTGCTATTGTAAAATAAAAAGACGTAAGATAGAACTGTTAGATAGGGAATGATAGCTAAGCTTGTTTTCAAGGGTGTTTAAAACCAGAACATACGTATGTATCAGTAGGTTACCACAAGAATGTGTCTCCAGGCTAGCAGTCAGTGGTGGGATGGAGATTGTGTAACATATCTGACAGGGCCTTAGAATCTGAGCTCATAACTATTTCAGAGGGGATCTATTCAACCATGTCAAGTTATCTATGCATTTACCTGGTTATGGGGTTTGGCACCTGGGCTAGGATTTAATACTGAAGGACACTGCATGTGACATGACACAGCAGACAGGCACAGGCTCAGCCTGTATGGGTGTCTCTGTGCCATCAAGCAGGTCCTGTTTCCTGCAGGTGGTCCAGCAGCAGTGGCAGGGCACTGTCAGCATCTGCTGCTTCATCCACCCACGTGAAATCTCATCTCACAAAGGCAAAGCTATGTAAACACTGTATGAAATGGAAGGATTAAAATACATTTTGGTTACTTCTCGTCTGGGTATTTTTCAGCCTAGGTTGTGACACGACAGTTGCAGTTGGGTTTGAAAGGCCCAGCATTTCCTCTTGACTCCATGTGCCCGACCCTCCACCCTTGAAAGGAACCTGTATTAGTGGAAACATGGCATCAGCAATTGTGATGTTGTCCTGCCTTCAGCTGGGATAGAGTTAATTTTCTTCCTAGTAGCTAGTACAGTGCTGTGTTTTGAATTTAGTGTGAAAATAATGTTGATAGCATGTTGATGTTTTAGTGGTTGCTAAGTAGATCTTATTCTAAATTAAGGACTTTTCTGTTTCCCATGCTCTGACAGTGAGCAGGTGCACAAGAAGCTGGGAGGGAGCATGGCCAGCACAGCCTACCCAAACTAGCCAGAGATATTCCCTACCATGTCATGTCACATTCTGTATATAAACTGGAGGGTAGTTGGTTGGAGGGGGCAGATCACTGCTTGGGCATTGGTCAGCAGGTGATAAGCAACTGCATTGTGCATCACTTTTTTCTTGGGTCTTATTTCTCTCTCTGTTATGTTCCCTTTCATTACTATTATTATTATGTTTTATTATTGTTGTTGTGTTTTGGTTTATTTTAGCTATTTAACTGTTTTTACCTCAACCCATTACTTTTACTCTTTTTTTCTTTTTCTGATTCTCCTCCCCATCCCACTGGGAGGGACTAGGATTGAGCGAGCAGCTGCATGGTGCTTAGTTACGGGGTGGGGTTATATCACCACAGATGTGAAAAACAACCTGGCAGTCAGACACTCACATCACATTTACTGCACCCAATAATAGACTGAGGGTAAGAAAGAAAGGAGCACCATAGGTGCTGGTCTGTAGGTAAACAGTGCTCCACATGGGGGTAACTCATCAAAGGAGATCCTTGTCAAACTCAGATGTTTCCAGGTATGTGGTCACCTACAATCCCAAACAAGCTTCTCTCCCAGCTGTGTGCCCTGAGGAAAAGGCAGGATGTCAGCTGTTTGCCACCTGGGACATGGGTGGACCAGGGAAATCCTTCTGGGTCATTTTAGATGGCCTCAGGAGAAGACACGGAGTGACCTTAATGCATGGCAACATCTAATGTCACAGGCACAAAAGCAGAGTGTTAGAAGGACTGCTTTTGTTTTGAAAAGGTACTGAAATGCTAGTATGTGTATGCGGATGTGTAAACAGGTGCCCCTATCAACACAAAGATCATGTTCAAGCCATACACCTCTCTGTAGTAAAGTTCTCCAAGTGAGGGGAATTTTCAAACCACCTTACATCAGCACTGTCAGAGAGTCAGTGTGCCTAACCATGTGCTTCTTTTCCACACGAGTTATCCCTGTCTCCTCATTTGAGTGGTCAGTGTATTGCTGTGACAGAAAAATACCAGTTAACAAACAAGCAAAATCCCAAAAATATCAGCAGAGGTCTCGCTGAAAAAAAAGGACAATTCCTCTTTTGCACAGCAGGGATCAGACAACTCATAGTACCCTGTCAAAACCACTAATTATCCTCAGCACTGCAGGATACAGTTGGGATACTACAGGCTTTCAATAGTGTGGCACACCATGATAGTGTAGTCTGACTGACAGGAAGTCATCAGGATCCAGATTTGCTCTCCCTAAAAGAAAACATAATTAATGGGAATAGGTTTTGACAGATGTCAGAAAAAGAAGGATGGAAGTGAGAGAGCATATAATTCCTACTGAAGTTTTCCAGCAAAACAAAAACAATTACACTTGAAAAAAAAAATTAGCTTAACTTGGAAATGGAGAAAATTGCATGAGAGGCTCTGCCAGAGCATGTAACAGTTTGCTTAATAGTGTGGTTGTGCAGTGAAATCGTTTCCAAGGAGAATGCTGAGGGATGTTTTCCAGCGTTATCATATAACAATTGAGAATATGCTACCAAATGCAGTATTGTATGTTCAGGGGTTTAATACATCTCTCAGCATAGATTCAGCTAATTATCTGTCAAGGGTGCCAGTCTGTTTTTTGGTTTACTTGGGTAGTAACTACCACAACTCCCCTAGCAGAAACTCCACCTATTTGTCTTATTCTGGAACTATGCAATTTACCACACGACATAGTCTTTCCAAACCTGCCAGAGAGCTCTGTAACATTCAGGCAGGCCTCTCAAAGTCCTCATGCCTCTTCCAAAAGTATGGCAAGCTGCTCCCTCTCACAGGTGTAATCAGCAGCATGACCCTTACTTACACACTTCACTAGGGGAAAAAGCTTATTTTGTGTCTTCCTGTGTTTCCTCACCAACTGCCAGGAGCATGGCTCATTTGTGAGGAGAAAGTGGGAATACCTTCACTTTCTCTGCTGTGCCTCGTTGTTATTTTCAGCCAAACATATTTCTGTGGATTATCTAAGAGCTGCTGTGAGCTGAAGGCTTGCAGTCCGTGTTACCTACCAAGGACAGGATTATATACGACCTCTACATATATTTCCATCTTTTGCTCTTTTTTTTCCTTCTAAACTGTATATTTTACAGGTGTGGCTAACAGCAGGAGCGTACAAATGCAGACATGACAGTCTATTCGATCTCGTGTGCTGGAGAGTGAATGGTGGACCGCATGCTGAGGTGCAGTTCTCAGCACTGTCACTCCTGTGGTGCACGGCAATGCCATCCATGTAGGGCCCCCAGGTGTGACTGGCCAGAGTGCATGCTCCAGCGCAGGGACGGGTGGCGTCTTTGTGATTTACCTCAGGTCCCCTGAGCAGCTGTGCTGGAGGCACGACTGACATCTCCTGAGTTCCTGTCACTGTTCTAGGCTCGCAGCGTCGCAGTGCCTCCACCGTGAGCTGTTCCACTTCAGCTGTCTCCAGCTCCCTGCGTATTTGATATTACACAATGCACGTAAGAATATTCCTCATCGACATGCAGCTGACTGTATTTCATAAATTTTGATAGCCCATTCATTCCCACTGAACAAAACAGCTTGGTATTTTGTTTTTCTGCCAACAGAGACTAATCAAAAGGGATTTGCTTTAATTTTCTATTAGTTTCTCTAGTGAGTGTGTCTTGTATCTTTCAGTCATCTGTCCAGAATAATGGAAATGAGAATTGTGACTGTGATCGGCATACGAGTGTTGCTGTTGTGCAGTTACAGTCCCAAGTCACACAAATGCTCTGTTGCTGCTTAAGCATAAGGACTTACAGTAACTACAAATGAAAAATGTAGAGGTACAACATTCTAAAATGTATCTTTTTAGTTATTTTTAAAAATTTAATCATGATTAATAATTTAATGAATTAATTCTTATAGCCACCATAGTGCGCTATAGTGACTAGAACAGAGAAAAATAAAAGTAATCATTAAAATCTAGAGCTTTAATGTGCCCATTATGAAATCAGTGCCCAAACTCTTAAACACTTCCATCTGGAGCAATGCCAGGCCACATGTTTGTGACAGACCAAGTGATTCTCTTTATTTGTTTATAGCAGTTTTGCTTTCATGCACAACTATCCTTGTACTTGCACTTGCTCCCAGTACAAGTCATCTTTGCCAGCCAGCCATTTTCCTCATGCACCTAGGAACCCCTCTCTTTTCTGCAGGACACACTTCCCTAGAAAGTCTTCATTACACTGATAATGCATTCTTATTTTCCTGCCTCTGCCTTACTTGAGTTTTTTGGAGTACTATTTAGAGTGGCTTGAGTTAGTAGACTCTTACCCCTTATGTGACAGGAGCAGGCAGCCAGTTTTTTGCAGACGCCTCAGAAAAGGACAATGAAAGGCCGCAGGAAAATTCCTCACGTTTGACTGCATTAATAACCAATTACAGAAAAGTAGCACAGATGCTGATAAATTAGAAACTCATGATGAAAATGAAATGGCAGAGACAGCTGCTGAGTAAGGCCTTGAAGGCCCAGCATGACTGATGCTGTAGTACTGTGACCTATACTGTGTGCCAGTTTCAAACACAAGCAGCTGCTAAGGTTGTTGATTGAATATACAAATGTGTACCAGGGATAGCATCCAACTTTTTGCTGTGTTGAGGTTTGGCCAAGCCTAAAACTGTCTGTAATTTTGCCAGAGCACATTTCTGTCCTCTGCTTCACAGATCTAAGAAGGTATTTTAGAAGACTAGGACTTGAACTTAGGACTATCACCATCATCACATTCAGCATGATTTTAAGAAAACCTTTGAGGCTTAAGTAACACATTAAGAAATGCTTGTGTTTTACTGGCATGCTTTTTTGTTTCTTTCTTTCAAGTACAGTTGCAGAAACATTTTCTTTTTCCTTTTATAACAGGAAAGGAAAATGAACAAGGAGAGAATTACAGAAGAGCCAAGAATGGGAGATGATGTGAAAATTCATGAGGAAATTCTAGAGAACTGAAAAAAAAAGGAAAGATATAAAGGGGAAAGGGAAGGAATAGGAATTATTAAGACATCAGATTCGGTTGTTGTTTACACAGTTATAAATCCAGAGAGATGTGATCCTGGTCATTTGAGACTCATGGATTTGTTCAGACTTTTTTTTTTATTTCCCTTTGGACTTCCACTTCATTTGTAGTGTGAAATCTAGACTCAACCAGGGTCCAAATAAAGTTTTATTATCTTGGAAGATACAGGCTGTGTTTTACAGAACAGAAAGAAAATGGTGGGTTTTGATGGGAAGATATTTCTGTGGACATTATGAATACAGTTTCTTTTTTCTTTTTTTTTTTTTTTTTTTAATTCCTACCACCTATATTCTCTTACAAACCTTTACTAAAACTAAGATGCTAACTCCAGGTCTCTTTCTATATTTGTGCTTTTAGTTTACTTGGAAATGCCTTCTACACAGAACAAAACATTAAAGCCAGGAACTGTTCCTTGCCATCATGCCATCATGCCACCATGCAAAGTCCCTTCTACCTAAAGCACAGCTTTACGGAAAAATGATTTAGGATGAGTGGAACAGGCACTCACCTAGAGAATAGGAAGGTGATCTTCTATACTGCCACTGTCTAGTCTGGAGCTCCTTGACCTCTGTGCCAACTTAGGTACTGGCAGAAGAAGGTACTGGGGGATATTGATATTGTAGCTGCAGAGCAACAGACCGTTGTGTGTCCAGGCCATCGGGTGTGCTAGCACTCCAGGAGAGGTTCAGCAAGAACTGACTGCCAGTCTCGGTCCTTACCACATGAAGGGGAGCTACTGGTGCCAGTATGGGACCATATCAGATCATCCTGCAAAGAGGGACAGGGACAGCCAACGGGCTGAAGGCAGGCTGCGTGCTGTTTGTTTCTAGAAAGTACAAAAGCCAAGCCTTTAGTAGCTATCAGGTGCTTCTCAGATGACACCTGGTGGACAAAAACTAAAGAGATGAAAGCAGCCTGCCTTCACAGTGCAGAACCGTGCCATCCCTGATGGCATCTGCACTACTGCACTTACTGCTGGGGTACCTCTCAGGTCCTCTCCCCACCCTGCTTTCCCTCCCAAGTAGTGCGTTATTACAGCACCCCTGAATAAGCACACGTCATCCATGTACCTGTAATAGCGTTGTGGGTTTGGTTGTTTGTTTTGTTTTGTTTTGTTTTGTTTTTTAATATATTTTGGCTGATAGGATGTCCCAAGATGGTTTGATCTGTAAGCCTGACCCTAGACTGGACTGGAAACATTGTTTTCAGACACAGAAATACAAGGAAAGGCCATGTTGATAGCAGGAACTAGATGCTTTTATAGTCTAGGATAACTAGACAGTTTTAGGAACACTTTCGCAAGTGGATAGTTGTACCCATAGGGTTAAAGACTTTGATTTCTTCTGATCAATAATTTATTTTTTCTCTTTTAAACTACTTCTGGTTTGCTGCTCTAACACAATCTTTCAGCTTGGTACTTTCCAACTGCCCCAATGCATTATTGTTGAAGAACCAGAAATGCACCTGTTCTAAAAAATAAAAAAAGCCAAAACACTCTGAAGAGAAACTTCTACTTAGGAAAGCCTTTCTTGTGGGGATCTGTATCCAGTGAGTGGATATGTACACCTGCTGGCAAGTCAGGTGCTCTCCCAAGGATCTCACTTACGGGAAGACAACATTACTGTACAGTCCTTTTTCTCTATTTGGCTGCAAGGATTTCAGGAAAATGGAAGATACTGCTGAATTAATACTGTGACAAATGAGACCTCTTCCATAAAGATAAGCAGCTGTGATCAATTCTTTGGCTGGTGGCATTTCATCTTCCAGGTTAACAGTTGTTTGTTTTGTTTTGTCTTCTGTTATTTGGGCTTTTTTGTTCTTTGCATACCCAGTTCCTTTACATTTTAGCAGCTTTGTTTTTTGTTACTGCATTTCCATGCCTTATTGTTGTGCAAAATCTTGAAAGCTTTTGTGAGTCAAAACCCACAGAAGTCAGGGATTTGCTAACTTCAACCTAAGGTGAGAGAGTGTGGGAGAGGTAAGGATGAAATTACCCCATGCAATTATCTAGCTCATTTCTTATGGCTCTAGATTACTTGCTTACAGAAAGGACACACAGGCCACCCAAAAGTAGTGGCATTTTATTTGGTTTGGCTGGGATGGAGTTAACATTCCCGACTGTAGTCCACACAGGGCTGTGCTTTGTTTTTGTTGCTGGAATGGTGTTGAAACCACTCTGTTGTTTAGGGTGAACTGATCAGTGCTCACACAGCACCAGGGCTGTCGCTTGAGCCCCCCTCCCCACAAGGGCCTGTGGGCTGGGTGTCGGAAAGAGGTTTGGAGGGGACACAGCTGGGATAGCTGACCCAGACTGATAAAAGGAATATTCCATATCATGTGTTCTCATGCTCAGCAATAAAAGCTAAGAGAAAGAGGGGCAGACACAGCACGACAACACATTCTTTATTAAGATGTTTGTCTTCTAAAGCAATTGCTATGTGTACTGGGGCTGTGCTTCCTGGGAAGCAGCAGGACATCACCTGCTGGTGGGAAGTAGCGAATATGTCTTTTTGCTTCCCTTCACTTCTGAGAGTGGTCTTTGGTTTTACTCATTAAACTGCCTTTATCTCAACCCATGAGTTTTTAATCTTAGTTTCTCTCCCTGTCCCACCAAGGAGGAAATGATAGACCAGCTTGGTAGGCACCTGGCATCCAGCCAAGGTCAACCCACCACAGGCATATCCTGATTTAGAAGAGTTCTGCACCACAGAGGGAGTAAAGTCACATCCTGGACCACCTGAAAGCCAGGGTTTGTTTTTATATCAGGACAACCTGATGCCTGACCCTGCTTAGAGCCAGAACTAGCCAAGCCTAGCTCTGCTCCAATACCTGAAATATCTCTGCACATGTTTTCTAGGCCATCTTTGTAAAGTCCTCAAGATTCTGAGTAACTCATGGGTAAAGTGTTTGGCAAACAGTAATATAGATTGGCCATCTAGAAATTGGTGATCTACTGAACAGTATCTGAATTACACTACGACCAGAGCCACCTTGTTAAAGTGCTTGCCATACAGCAATCCCTGACTAGCTATCAGGTTGCTGGTCCAAATAACAGAGACCTTGGAAGGGCTGAGAGTCACCAAAGGAAAGCAAATACAAACAACTTCTAGAAGACATTTTTTTTTATCTTACATCCAATATTTTTTTTCTCTTAGATCCAGTAGAGAAGGACAAGACGAAGAAGACTTTGAAACATTGTTGCAGAGAGAAATATTTTTACAACCCATTTCAGGTAGCAATCTGTGCAAACAAGCCTCCTTAATCCATGCTGATGACTATTTTCAGATTTTGAAATATTCTCCTTTACTTGTTAATTCCTATTCAGCAAATACAAAGAAATCAAATGTAAGTGCAATCATTTAAAGAGGAAAAATATATCAGGAAAATGCTTTTAAAAACATCAATTAGGCAATAAAATGTCTTCAGCTTAGACCATTTGGTTAGCATTTGTGAACACTTTTGTGTTCTGCAGCTGGGAAAACACCAGTTCGTAAAATCTCTTTAGCTAGCAAAGGCACTGCATGAATATATTATTTCTACTCTGCAGAAATGGTAATTGGCAGCTCATTAAAAGTTTTGATTGGTATACGTGAGTGAGAAACACAATATTGAGAGTCTCAAAAATGTAATGAATAATTCTGTCAGGATAAGGGTATATTCTGGTCTTGCAAGACCAGGCGCCTTCCAAGGAAGCAATCAATACAAAACCCTTAAGCCTGACATAAACCAAAGCCAGTAACAAGCACAATCCGTGAGTTGAGACAGGGGGAAAAAAGGTGTTGAATCATGCATGCAAGATGCTTAATCGACCATAGTCCAATTACGGTCATACATGACCCTTCCCAGCTAACACCGGGCACCGCGGGCAGAAGGGGACACAGCGCACCCCACAGCAGGCATGTGCATTTGGTGGATCTCCATGTGCAGGAATCCTTAAGATCCCACAGGTCAGGCTGGTTCTGAGCGGGCCTTCAACACTGGCGGGCACCAGCTTCTGGTACACGGCCTGTGGCGCCAGCTCCTCCAGAGGCCTCGGGGGCTAGAGCGTCGGAGAACAGCTCGGACCCTTCCCAGGCTGTACTCTTCCCACACGCCCACCGCCCCGACC
>NW_008619780.1:0-697 GCF_000691845.1 Merops nubicus | reverse complement strand
GTGGTGGAGTCCCCATCCCTGGTGGGACTGAAAGCCATGTAGATGAGGTATTGAGGGACAGGGTTTAGTGGTGACCTGGCAGTGCTGGGTTAATGGTTGGACTTGATGATCTTAAAGTTCTCTACCAACCCAAATGATCCTATGATCCAGATTCTCTTTCCATGAAAAATACAGGAGCACGAGACACCTTTGCTGCTGCAGAACATGCCGCCTTTTTTTGAACTCTCACACGGCTGAAATACTGGTCACAGTGAAGGCTGCTGGGTACTCAGCAGCTAATGAATCAACTAAAAAGAAATAGATTGATTTTTTTATCTCCTCCTTCAATTGTGCAACATCAATCAGGGTTTGCATTCATTGCAGAAGAGCCTTGGAAAGATTAAAAAAAATCCACACAAATAAATGTAACAAATTAAACCCCCCAAAATCTCAAAGAAACAAAAATAAAGCCCACTGCCAAATCTTAATTACTAGGGTTAGCTAATGTTGACTGCAATTACTAAGATCTGATGAAAATTTATCCACTATTATTGTTAGAAAAGACAAGCTCAGCCAGCACAGTGCTTCAGCACAATCTCATCCAACCTGCTTCTCAGCCACCTTCTGGTAAACACTCAGATCAGAAGTGATTGTTCAATCTGGCATTGCCAATGCTGGATTTTATAGAAATCATGAGAAGTCATCCAAAAGGTGGAGT
>NW_008619779.1:15479-16959 GCF_000691845.1 Merops nubicus | reverse complement strand
TGAGAGAGCGGGTTAGTTCGTGGCTAGCTCTTTTTTTCCCTTTTGCTTACAAGGAGGGAGTTCTGAGAAATATGTCGGTGCTGCCCAGAATGAGTCGTAAAATTTGCTCATCCACTTGAACTCGAGTTACTTAGAGAGGATTTGGAGTTTTCCTGTTCTGCATCTGCTGGTGGGGGGGTTGAAACTTCTGTAGAAGTCCTGCAGGAAGTTTCCCTGCTTCATTGTATCAGGCTGCATAGGTTTAGAAACCGCATGCTGCCTTGCAGAGACTCTCCAGCTGTAATTTGTCTCTTCAGGGGCACTGTCTCTACCCATCAGAATACATGCATGAAAGCCTGTTTCTTTAATCTTCCTTATATTGGGGTGGTCATATTAAACATTTAATTATGCACTTTTCAGTCCCCCAAATGTTAAAATTTTTTTGCCTTTTGAAATACTTTTTAGTTCCCTCACCTTAAAATTTTCTTCTTTCTCCAGTGATTATATCCCCATACCTGTATGAAAGCTATCCAGTCCCTATCATACCACAGCCAGAGATCTTGAGCTCAGTAGCTTACAATCCCATTACTGTGTGGACTACAACCGGGCTGCTACCGTCTCCATTACCCAACGACCTCTCTCCTCTTTCTGGATACTCCTCATCTTTGGGAAGAGTCAGCCCACCTCCACCTTCTGATACCTCCTCCAAAGATCTTCAGAAAGTCCCATTAGTGATGAAGAAGAGAGAATCCAGTCCAAGCTTTCAGACCCCCATGCAATCGAAGCTGAAAAGTTTCAGTGCAGTTTATGCAACAAGACCTATTCCACTTTCTCTGGGTTGGCCAAACATAAGCAGCTGCACTGTGATGCCCAGTCTAGGAAATCGTTCAGCTGCAAGTACTGTGACAAGGAGTATGTCAGCCTGGGAGCGCTTAAGATGCACATCAGGACCCACACGCTACCTTGTGTCTGCAAGATCTGTGGCAAGGCTTTCTCTAGACCCTGGCTACTCCAAGGACACATTAGAACTCACACTGGTAAGAATGATCACTACAGTTGCAGTTTCTTCTTGCTGTAACATCAGGATGCCTTTTTGCTAGTTTTCTTCATAGGTGGAAAAAACACCAGTGTTTCCTTGCTAACCTTGAAATGCATCTGCAGAATTTCAAATATATCATTACAAAGCTAAATTCTCCCTCTTGGGGGGTGGAGGGGAGCATAGCGTGGTCTCACAACTGTGGGCCAGATACTGGTATAAATCAGCGTTGCTCCCTTGCTAATTTTAGACTAGTTTAGCTGAAAGTTTTGCTTTAAGGATTTTAACTTTCAGGCTTTGGAATTGCTAACTTGGAAAAGGCTCCAGCTGACTGAAATCAAGCAGCAAAAACAGAAAGGCAGTGCATGAGGGGCTGCTTTCTGACTCCTTAGGCAGCTGGCAAGTTTTGCATGTGCTATCTCAAGTGCTTAAGAATTAGAAACATTCTCACCAAAGCAGTTTAGT
>NW_008619779.1:0-15448 GCF_000691845.1 Merops nubicus | reverse complement strand
TCCTGCTGAGGCAAAAACATGATTTTGAATATAACACTGGGTACTATGTAATGTCTGTACAGCTGTTTGCAGCTTTTTAGTCAAAGCTCTTGTCCCCAGTAATTCACACGGTGCTAAGCAGAAAAAGTTTTATGAAAATATTTGAAAATGTTGGGAGGAGCTCAACCTAAAAGTACTGCCTG
The DNA here is from genome assembly GCF_000691845.1 of Merops nubicus. Taxonomy (NCBI): domain Eukaryota; kingdom Metazoa; phylum Chordata; class Aves; order Coraciiformes; family Meropidae; genus Merops; species Merops nubicus. Next base: position 15,266 of record NW_008619779.1, on the reverse strand, counting down.
CACCTGTAGATGCAGGTGGCAGCAGCTTGTCTTTGGAAGCTGAACTTAGCAGCATATTCTGAAAAGACTGAGTTCTGCAAGTACAGTCAGCAATGCTAAAAGGTTAATCAGGCCACAGATGCAACAGCTTTCATTATACAACTTTTTATAACAGATCCTTTCTGTTCGTTTCTTAGGATAAAAGCACGTTTTACCCGTCCTAAACATGCACTTCTTTTTTTTAAAGCTTTATCCTATTTTTCCCTTGATGTTTCCTTTTTAGGAGAGAAGCCGTTTTCCTGTCCTCACTGCAACAGGGCTTTTGCAGACAGATCCAATCTGAGGGCTCATCTGCAGACCCACTCGGATGTGAAGAAATACCAGTGCAAAAATTGCTCCAAAACTTTCTCCAGAATGTCTCTTCTGCACAAACATGAGGAATCTGGCTGCTGTGTAGCACACTGAGTCATGCAGTCAATGTTTACCTGGACTCCATGCATTTCTCCACTCCTGTTCCAAATAATAAGTGGAAATCCAAAGGTGTTTTCTTGTCTACCTTTCAGCCAAAAAAACCCAAAACATCACCAAACAAGTAAACCAACAAAATAGTGGAAGAACTTAGAATGTCAGTAGAAATGAGCTTTAAGTAGTTTCTGTAAGTCACACCTTCACAGTCTTAAGTGTGAATTCTGAATTATGGGGAAAGACACCATGCATGACATTTCAAGTAGATCTAAAGGAAGAAGCATTATCAGCTTTCTCTATAGATGAAGCCAAATGTAGGTTGTCTTTTCTTGCTTAGAAAAGGCTGCAAAGTTACCAATACATTCCTGCCAAGCCATTTCAGCCAAAGAAACAGTATTTTAAGTGGAATTTTTAATAAAAATACTACCCAAGTGAATTTTGCTAGACACCATTTATCTCAGGTGCCTTAAAAAGTATTCCGAGTTTACTTTAGTAAATGTTTAATATTATTCATTGCTGTGTTTTTTATTTTATTTTATTAGAAGCCAAGGCCTTCGTTAACGATCTGAAATGCTTTAAATCTGCATAATTAAGAGAGGAAAAAAAAAACATGTAAGAGAATGTATGATAAAATGGAAAGCCACAAATTAACCGCATGTGCCTTTTTAAAATTAAAAAGAAAAAAAGACTGTAGCTTCAAACATTCCTGGTGCATGCTTGACCACCTTTAATATGGAATAGTTCCTCTAAACTTTAATCTTTTTTAAAAAACGGGAATAAGTGCAAGAGAGGGGGTTCATGGGAGTTTGACAATTATATTTTTTAAATGCACAAAGGAAATGCAATATTTTCAGCATTACCCCTCCAAGTGCCTTTTTTATTGATGATTTTGTAAAGTATGTGGAATAATGTAAATATTTTTATTTTTATATGATTGAATGTGTTATGAATGAAAGTGAATTGTTGCCTATAGCAGCATCTATAGATAACTTGAAGAAAGTGTGAAGTGAAATTTATGTTGTTTTCTAGCCACTTTTTTACAATAAACATTTTTAAGTAAGATCTCTGCTGTTTGTTCTAATTAAAGAAAACAACTGTGTGTGCTTTATCAAGGCTTTGGAACATGGAAAAAAATGCAAGTGTCTCTACATGACCAAAGGAAGATAAAAGCGAACTTCAGGCACAAATCCTTCATTCACAAGTACTAAATGTTAGAGAGGAATCCCTATTGCAGTTCGAAATATTTCAAACCATACAGAGCATTTTTTCTAGTCACTGCTTTAAAATACTGTTGCCTTTTTGCCACTTAAAACAGTGTGACAACACTGTGAAATATATTTCATCAAAATCATTTAAAAGAAGCGTCTTTCTTGCATTTTAATAGTGGAAAGGATGCTATTAGAGCAGCTTTTATAATACTTTTCCTGAACTGACATTAGGAAGCCTGGCCCTGATCCAAAGTTCATTAGAGTCAGTGGAGCGTTACAGAAGCCCAGTAACCTTGGCATGATGCTCTTTTAAAAGAGTAGTCAAGTCACAGTGCAATACACTTTATGCTGTTGTTTCAGAAAGATTAAAGATATTTTTGTTAAAGTATCTTACATATCAGAACTGTCAAGAATACAAGAATGTATTATGACTGGGTATCAGCTAATATATCACAAGAAAGAATTATTCAGTACTCAAAAGTAAAAATATTTTGCTTCAGATTTGACTAAGGAGTCCAAGATCTGAACTATGTAAAAGCATTACAACATCAACAAATCATGTCTCATCCTTACTGACGACTGCAAAACCACACTGTTTTCAACTTTTAACAAAGTACAAAGCTAGAAAACAGATAAGCCCTAGCTGACATACAGTCTGAAGACTGCTATGTCTATGTTAGGGTACCTGCAGGAGCAAGTAATAGCAAAAGCAAAATCCCAGCAGTTTAACAAGAATGTTACTGATGGATAAACACAAGGTATAAATCTCTTGAAAAATAGTCCAATAATGTAACAGACCACGCCAGCCTTGTGTCTCCTCCAGCTGCATCCTGCAGAGGAGAGCTGGGCTGCACTGGAGTAGTATAGGCAATAGGCACACAAGTTTTCTACCTTTTCTCCACAGAAAGCACAATACTGAAGAAAGATCAGCTCAAATGAGGTTTTTCGTATTCTCCAAGCGTATTCTGACAAAATCTCAAGGTTATAACAATGATTCCCTAGGAGCTGTTAGATTTTTTTCAGGAAATAGCTAGTGAGTTCAAGAAAGATAGGGCTAGTGGGAATTTGTGAGGTAACATTTCAAAATGAACACATGAAGACATCAAATACCCTTGAAAAATTTCATGTGGTTACTCTATTGATTTGCACTTCCATGTCATTTGCTTTGAAGTTCTTTGGCTCCAGCAGCTCTTTGTGCAGCTTGCTCTTCCCAGAGCAAAGTTTACCAGAGTACGAGTAAAACTCTGGCAGCCAACAGCTATTTGTACTGTCAAAGTTCTAGGTTTGCTCTCCTGTGTCATATCACAAAGGCTTTTCCATTGTTTTAATTCACACTTTAAATTCTCTACACCCATAGTAAATGAAACAGCAGAAGAGCTTGACTTCTTGAATGAGTGGAAATGCTACTGTTGTCCTTAAGGGAAATCAGATGAAAACTTCATCAAAATACAGTATGCTAAACCAAACACAAGTGGAACTGGTCTGATTTGGAGATGACAATTAAGATATGCTGCTTTGCATGCCTGTAACACCTGTACTCATAAAGCACAAAGATGGGAAAGGCCAGAAGCTCTTCTGGCTCATCTCTTTAATTGAAACAAAGTGCTCTATCACAAATCCCTAGCTCTCTGTCCAGTTGCAGCCTAAACTTCCCAGGCAGATGAATTTTTCTGCATTTCTTCTGAGACTGCCTTCTATTTGCTGTCAGGACTTTCCTCCAAAACATTTTCCATTAATAGTTTTGCCTTATTATTCTAGAAAAGCCCTTCTGTACCTGCACAAGCTATTTACTAATGTAAATTAAATTCTGTTCTGAGTTGCTGGTGAAAGACTCCTGTGGCTTTCTCAAAATGTGAGGAAAAAGCTACCCATTCAATCTCCTTGACCACTGCTACAGTCTCACAAGACATCTTTCATGTTTTATCCAAATAATAAACTTTTAAAATCTTTTAGGAAAATATGCTCCCTAATTTCCAAATATCTTCCTTGCTCTGTTCTGAAATCAATCACTTTTCTACTTTTAATTTTTGACACCAGTGCTGAATGTAATGCTTTCAAGTGAAAGGCTAAGCTCTCACAAGCCCAGCCTCTCCTCTCAAGCCACCTGCATGATAGCAGCCTCTATACAACTTTTTTTTTTAACTCTTCACTACTGAATTGCTTAAAATTCAGTATATTTGCTGAAGAGGTTTTTGCCCAGAGGTTACTGCTAATGCTTTAAATAAATACCTTTTTGGCTGCATTATTGCTCATTATAGGCATGCCCATGACAGTTAGGTCCTTTGCTTAGTGTGTTCTGGCAATTTACTTTCACCTCTTGAGTGTACTTCCAGTGTGTGAAGAGCTGACCCCCCCCAGCATATGTGCAGTTACAAGTCAAGTGTATGAGTTTCTCAAGGCTGAAGGCAAGGATTGATTCACTTTGGTCTCCTCTCTTCCCTTGATCCCATTTGGGCATGCTTTTCACCTCAGAGGCTGCAGAATTAGGTCATACGTACATGAAGTGAAGACAGAACAAAGTACACATTTATGCTCCAACCACACCAATTACCCTACCAACTAATGTGGAGCTCAGAAAAGCATCTTATGCTCTCATCAAAGGGTTAAAGTGTCTCTCAGATCAAGGTACCATGAAATCTGTCTTCTGTATTGTTCTATATTATTTGGATTATTATCATTCCTGTTATCATTAAGCAAGCTCAGGGCCTGTTACTCTATGCTCCATAAAATCATAGAAGAAAGAAGTACCCTGAGGATTCCACAATTTCAATCAGAAAAGGAAGGACAGTGGAAAACAGTAAATTAATTCTGATGTCTTGTGCTCAGCTGAATTCCTCTGCCACAAAAGCAAATCAATATTTCATCTTAAAATACGTATATATTTTTAATAAGAACTTTTCAGTGCTAAATATTACTTCTTTAGAAATATTGGTGTTTACTACTGTCCCAGATGTTTGGTTTTGCCTCTTTAAAGTATTTTTTTAAGCATGGAAATACATAAATTCTAATTCTAGTTCACAGAAACACAAAAAGTGGAATATAAGTTGGGGTTTTTTTCCCCCCCTCAATTCTCCTACTCATCCCATTGGGAGAGGGAAGGAGTGAGCAAGTGGTTGTGGGACACTTCCTTGCTAGCAGGAATTAAACCACAACAGTCCTTGTTGGTGCCCAACATGGACCTGTGAACCCATGACCATGAGATTAAGGGTCTCATACTCCACAGCTGAGTAAGGTGGAGACGTGTTCAGTTTCCTCCCTCTCCAAAGCAGCTATGCCAAAGGCCCACCAGTAGCCTTTTGGGTCCTTGAAATCCCTCCTAAGACAGTCTATACCTTGGAAGTGGTTGGCATTTTCCAAGGTATAAAGAATTGAGTCAGAAAATAGGACCCATTTCCCAAACAACCTCATAGACACCTGGGACAAAGAGCATGGCCCTGAGTTGGTGTGTCAATTATCCTCTCATGCACCAGCCTCTGGGAAAACCAAATGATACAATGGAGTGTTAAAAACAACACTGAAAGCAATGGAGGTTGGGACCTTCAAACATCAGGATACACATTTCACCAAAGCCACCTGGTTAGTAAATGCTAGAGGAACTGTCAACCAAGTTGGTCCTTCCCAGTCAAAACTTTTACATACTGTAGGAATCTTCTGCTGACCACTAGCCCAATATAGAATGATATCATCATGAACAGGCAGAACAGCAGTCAGACTCCTCCCTCTACTCCCACATCACACCCCAGAGATCCAAAGTGCCAGACAGCCAGAGGAGGAACAAGTCCATGCACTCACCCACCACAGGGGACGTGAAGAAGGGAACGAGCCAGGGAAGGAGCCAAGCCATGGGAGATGGGAGCAGCCAGGCCAGGAGTCCAGTTATAGAGTAGGGACTCAGAGACAGCTTCATGTCCTGGCCCTGCCATCCTGGGAACTCCACTTACCATGAAGAGTCAGGGAGACCTTCCAATAACCAGAAACTCTACACAAGACATCCACTATAGAAGCAAACCTCCCAATCCCCCTGCAAGCAGAGTCAGCTCTTATAGAGGTGACTTCTTGCTCCACCTCCTAGTTAATGTGGAAGGTGAGGGCACCTGGTGGTGATCTCCTCATCAGTTCCCACCCAAGGCTGGCCAGACCCTGGGTGAAAACCAATCAGGAGGGTCTTTCTTGCCTGGTTGTGGACATCATTCATGTGCCAACCCTGATTCAGGGCTGGGGGTTTAACCCCAGGACTTCAACAGGAAGGCCTGCCAGAACCCATTTGGGTCCTTGAAATATCCTCTCCTATGATAGTCCATGCATCACAAGTGGTTGGCATTTTCCAAGGTAGAAAAAACTGAGTCAGAAAACAGGACCCATTTCCAAAACAGCCCCATAGACACCTGGGACAAAGAGCATGGCCCTGAGTTGGTGTGTCACTTATCCTGTCATGCACCATCCTCTGGGAAAATCAAATGATACAGTGGACTGTTGAAAACTACACTGAAACCAATAGGGAGTGGGACCTTCAAGCATCAGGATACACATTTAGCAAAAGCCACCCCTGGTTAGTCAACACTAAAGGATCTGTCAATTGAGCTGGCCCTGCCCAATCAAAATTTTATGTACTTTAGGAAGGCATAAGTGCAAATAAAAAACTTACTAGGGAAAACAGCCTGGGTTATTCCTGCCTCAGGCAAAGTCAAACCCATTTGTGGGATTGCTTTTGCTCAAGGACCTGGGTGCACTTAGTGGGTGATGCAGAAGTATGGGGAGGTTCAGTGTGTGCCTCCAGGGAATTTGATTTTAGGTGAGAATCGCCAACAGATTAAATTATATTAGTTGATATGGTGCTGTGTTTGGGATTTAGCATAAGGACAATGAGAATAACATCAATAACGCACTGATGTTTTAGTTGCTGCTTATCAGCACTTACTCTAAGTTACAGATTTTTCAGTTTCCCATGCTTTGCCAACAAGCAGGTGTGCAAGTAGCTGGAGGGAGCATGGCCAGGACAGCTGACCTGGACTAGCCAAAGGGATGTTCCACACCACAGAAGGTCATGCAGTATGGAAACTCCAATGAGGAGTTTGGTGGGAGGGATGGATCAGTGCTTGGGCATCAGTGAGCGACTGCACTGTGCATCACTTGTCTTTTCCTAGGGTTTTTGGTTGGTTTTTTTTTTTTTTGTCTTTACACATTCTGGGTAAGAATGGTTTCCTAGTCTAGCTTTATATTTGTTATACGGTAACAGAGCTTTTTGCCTAGCCAAAGAAGATTACAGAAAGCCCTTCTTCACCTTCTTAAGTCTCTGCATTCTCCTTACTTCCCATGTTTAGCCCCTTCTGCTACTTCTTTCTCTGCCTGACATAGGAATCATCTTCCCAGATGTGGCAGACAATGGATCAAAGTCAAAAGATCATGAGTTTTTCAATATTTGATAGATGTGGGCATTGCCACATCCCCTAGCCAGTCCTGGACCTGGGTTCAAACAACAAATAGAAGTTATATGGTGGGCCATCAAATGGCAGCAGCTCCCAACCATCACCTTTTCATCTCTCCTTCAAAGGCATGATCTGGAACACAGGAGCTTGGTCTAACAAATCCCTCACAGAGAAGAGCCGATGTCTCACCGCGTCCTGCAGGTTCCCAGTCCAAGCACTGAACATCAGAGTACGAAGTCACAGACATCTGCTAAGTCACTAATAAGAAGCATTTAAAGTCTAAAGTTGCACTACAATTAGCTCAGATTTTGCACATGTCTCTAAACCAAAGTAAATTCCTTTGCCTGTAACCTGCCCTCTCATGTGGGCTGGCAGATCATCCACAGCTGACAATGAATAAAGACTTAGAAGAATGAAAACTGACAGTTATTAAGTAACTCCATCCAAAAAAAATGAATGAATAGCAATCAACAACTTAAAGTAACAATATTATGCATAAAGGACTAATAAAAATCCTCCCCCTGTAGATGATACATCATATTTATCATTAAATCATTAATTTTTTTACATCTTTAATTGTTCTGAAAAAATATTTTGGAAGACAGTTCTCCAAGATTTATAGCAAAGCTTTCCCTATTCATCCATAACACATGAAACCAGGCCAGGTTGCTATGTCCTGGGGAAATTAAAAAAAGAATCTTGTGACTCGTGATGGACATTTTGGTGGTGTTTGTGAAACAACCTGGCATCTCAGTTCAAATCCTAACTAGTTCTGACTGGACAAGGCCCACACTCAAAAACAGGCAGAATTTTTTGACAGCCCTCACTTCCGAACAGAAAATTGTGGTTTGTTTATTTTAATGGCTTTCAGACTCTAGGTAGTTTCAAGAAATTGCTCAACTCCTTTTTTTTCTGTCTCTACTTTTCGCATTATTGACAGAAAAATTAGTTGCTCTTACTGGTATTTTTTTTTTTTTTCCTCTCCTCACAGGTTAAAAAATCCTCACTGTAGGTTCTGGTTGTGTGGTCACAGCAGAGAGCCATGACTGAGGGCTGCTTCCAAATAGCTGAACCCAAAAGCTGTCTGTCCATAGGGTATGTCAGTACATCACTCTCACAGGACAACATGGGTTCTGGGAAGAAAGAGAAGTAAAAAGAGGCTTTAAGGAATGTTGAGATATCAGCCTTCATAACAGAGTGTGGTGGTTAATAGATGTTTACAAGCAGTATATATCAATTACAAATTACCTTCCAGGTCAGGCTTCTGTAGCAGGAGAAACTCAGAAGTTCAGCGTTGTTTAGCTTTGAGAAGAAATTTTGACTCCAACTAAGGAAGCAGTTGATAAATCAGGTATATTAATGGTTTTATCACCACAACATATGGCAGGAAATGAGGGCATAGTAGATTTTAAATAATATATATAAACACAAATATCCAAAAAATGATAAATTGTATATTTTATATATATATATAAAAAACATGTTTAGGTTTGTTGTGTTAAGAAGGAAGTCAAGCCAGAACTCCACAAGCCGAGGTGTCTTGTTCTTCCTAAAACACTGACCTGTGTGGAGCTCTATGGGTCCTTTACTTCTAGTAAATCTTTTTTTTTTTTTTTTCTTCTGTATAATCACCCAGGGTGGAGAGGAATCAATATTCTGTCATGAGCTGTTGTTGCCTTTTCCTGCCTTGCTGCAGTTTGTATGTCAGGCTGCTGTGCTAACAATGATGAGGTGGTAATTCTGAGTTTCTGTGCTAATTTTATACTCTTTTAATATCTTTCTCCATGCTTTTTGTTTTGCACTAGTGGAAAAAAATGCACAATATTGACTTATTATTTAGGCCAAGTTCAAGCAATTTTGAAGAAATAATTCTCCACAGATTTTTCTGGTGACTGCAGACATGACATTAAATCTGAGCTCACATACATTTGAGAAGCTTGTTTTATTCACCTTCGATGACAAACACCTTTCCATCTTGTTTGTCTCTATTTAAAGCAAAAAGTAAAAATTTCACAAGATGTCTCTTGAATACAACTTGAAATCACGGATCTTCTCTTTTCACTGTTAGATGATGTACTCAAAAGGGGAAAAGCTGCACACACAATTCTTGCTGCTGCGTGTTGATACTGTGAGAAGTGTCACAGTCCTTAAAGAAAATAAATGCCTGTTTGCATCTTAGGTCACTAATGGAAAGATCCATTCTGTGGCATTTGCAAAAACAAAAATATGCTGGAATCTGTGTGTGATTTTGGTCCCACACTTCAAACAGGAAATAGCTTTTAGGTCTTTTAGTCCAGATAATCTTCTCTTACTCACATTATTTTGTTCCTAAACATAAAGCAAGTTGTTTTCTGGAAAAGATCTTAGAATCTGGCATAGTACTTTTTTTAGGGGCCCATAACAAAAATTTCAACATGTATTCCCTGTGCTGTAGCTCATTATCTGTGCAATCCCTCACTTTGAAAGGAGGAAGCAATATTTTGAAGAGGTGCCATGTAAAGTCAAACCATGCATTTGTATTGCTCCTTCACTGGTAGGTTATGACCAAGTCAAACTGTTGAAGGGCAGGGCTGTCTTCTCACTTGAAACACAGCCACTCTTGTGAATGTTAATCCTGACTACTGTTGGAGGAGGTTGTCCTTTAGCTTCTCATCTTCTTTAATGCCCTTGTAGTGGTGCCTCACACACTGCCAGGAGCCACCATGCACAGACCTGGTGGAGCTGGGAAGAAAGCAGGCCAGTACTTCACTCAAATATCCAAGGATGAGCCTTCCCTCCAGGAGACTTTGCTGATGTAAGTGTGCAGCAAATTGTCCTAGCACATACCCAATTCATGTTGACAAAACATGCTTTGCCAGCAGTGCTTCTTCTGGTCGCTCAAGCACGAGAGCAACATGCAAGTCAATATAACTTCAGCTACACATTAGTCTTTGTCAATACAGAAGAGGTGCAAGGAAGTGCTTTGCCAGCAGTGCTTCTTCTGGTCACTCAAGCACGAGAGCAATGTGCAAGTCAATATAACTTCAGCTACACTTTAGTTTTTGTTGATACAGAAGAGATACAAGGAAAATTAGTTTTAAAAAGATTTAAAAAACCCAAATGGTCCTGATGAAAACCTGACCTGAATCTCAGGACGGTGCAGCTTACACGTCTCTTTACTCGATGAAAACCTGACCTGAATCTCAGGACAGTGCAGTTTACAAATCTTTTTACTGCCAGGATTGTGCCTAAAGTACAGCCCAGACATTAATGCTTAAATGACAGGATTCTGAGGTGACTTGTGATGGGAGTTAGGGGTGGCAAAATGTATGCTTGGTGGCCGAAGAAGAGCCAGAAGCAGTCCCTTTCACAGTGAGACTACAGTAAATATGCTAGAATTACTCCATTTGCTTTCATTTTATTTTCTCCTTGCCTGTTTTCAGTGAGGATGAATAATGCCCATGTCTTGTAACACCTCAGTAATTTTTTTTTAGGATTGCTGTGACCTTTCCTGGTTGCACCAGGACTGATTAGCTGCAGATTTTGATGTATGAAACTCAACTGACAAGCCAGGCTTTCAGAGCCTGCACTGTTGCAGTTTCTGTTGAGGAATGTAAAATGATAATTTCTGTTGCTCTTTGAGGGGGGGACTAACAAGCTGGTAGAAATGGAGAACCAAAATGAAATGCATTTAATTACTCCTTCTGATTTAGTTTTTGCAAATAGTTACACATGCATAGACTATGCTGAGCTGGGAGTGTTGCATTTTGGTTTTAGCCATTTGAACTTCTCATCTGCTTATGCTAACGATGAGCCTTTCCAGGTGATCTCAGATGCAGACTCCTTAACTGATGTGAATGGCAGCCTTCCTGTTTTAAATTCCAAGTTGTAAAAAGAGAGATATATTGTCAATCAGCCAGCAAATGGTGCTGCATTGGCCTTTCTAAAAAAAAAACAACAAACAATGGGTAATAAATGACTTTATGGTAGGATTGAATTTAAAACAAAAAAGTCCTTATCAGTGCAATACGTTTTCGGGTCCACGAAAACTCTTCTGGTTTAATCTATTACAGCTATGTCACATTTCCCATTTTCTTAATTAAAACAAGTCCTTCTAAACAAATATATGTATATATACATACAAATGTGAGTATGTATATACAAATATATACAGGGAAACACTTTCTACACTCAGGAAGAGATAGAATTAAATGACACTTTAAATGATAATTAACTTTTGAGCAGTACTATTAATATGTGGCACATTCTCAGGCCACCTCTTTATTCCAAAAATCTCAATTTTCGTTAAAAAAACCTACAGCGAGTCTCTTGTTCCTATAGTTACCCAGAAAAAAAAAAAAAAGCTAGAGCTTTGACAGTAATCAGGTTTAACCAATACACTTGTATTCACCTTCAAGCAGCCAAACAACATAATGCCAAGGCAGACACGTCTCAGAGATATGCAGCTCAAGACTGTATATTGGCACTGCTTCACTCAGAAAGGTTTCAAATGGGGACAGTCCTCAAGGAGATGATAAATGTTAGCAGAGGAACCAGTTCTCTGGCTGACCAAAGCATTGGAAGGAAAGCGTGGGAGAACACCATAGTGAAGATTACTATTTATTGAGTGGCATTTCACTTTGGTATTGCAAAGAGCAGGAGTCAAATCAAAAAGAAGGCAAACTGCTTAGCAGGTAAAAATAGAGTGCAGGAGTTCCACTGCATCCCAGGGGCCTTTCAAAGGTAACAGGTACACCTGAAACCCAAGAATACATGGAGCTTCTTGGATCCTACTGGCTTACATTTGTAACAACATGGAAAAAATTCCACTGGAAGTGGCATCTGCTAGGAAGGTTCCTGAGATTCTCAACACTGAAAAAATAATGTTGTTTCCACTTTCCATTCAGTGCCTGCTTTTGAGCCACATACCAGAGCCAAGTAGCCAACAAGCTGCAGGCTGACTAACAGAACTAAAGGGGATGCGCCCTATTATTTCATAAAGACAACAGGTCTTCCTACAGTTTCCAACATCTGTAAAGAAGATTCAAACATATAGTTCTCATACTAGTCCAGAAATATTCTTTATACTTCTGGAATACAGGCAATTTGTGTTCTTTATTCAAACATTTCCCTGACTCTTTACTGGCAGCACTAGAGTATAATGTTCCTGTGTAGGTTTACCATGCACCTCTATTATCCTTTTTCTCCAGCAGAAATTAAGTTGGGACATAGCTGAGGTTTCGGGTTTGGATTTCTCCTGCACATTAGTGCAGCCTCATCAGAGCAAAATAAAGAGCCAGGTATCTTTCCGTGCACATGAATATTTCACTGATGTGTGAAATCTGATGCATTCAGGAAACACTGGTCTTACCAGGTATGAGCACTATGTGCAGAGCACTCACAGCATCACATCAGACCTGTTGCATAAAGGCAAACTCCTGATCCGTGCCTGAGTGAGAAGTCACAGGCATCTCCAAAGTTTCACATTTTCTATACCTTCAGAAACCTTCTGGAATATCAAGGAGAACACACTAATCCTACTCCTACATGGATGCTCTGAAAAAGGGGAATCTGTAAGCACCAGGCAGCACAGCAGAGAATTTCAGCTTTTAGGAGAGATGAGGATGAGAGATAAGACTCTGCCTATAAATGCAAAGAATACACAGCACAGCTCCAATCCTCCCTCATCCAGGCCTCAGCCCAGGACCTGTGGATTATAACCTTTCACCCCACACTGCACACAGTCAGTGCTCAGCTCCCCAGTGCAGAGCTAGTTTCATGCTGGAATTTTCAAAGTGCCTGGTTCCAGTGAATGGACACAGTCTTCTCTCTTTTGGCTCCCCACTAAGTAGTGCCTGCAGAATATGTCAGACAAATGCTGGAAAGGTCAGGGGGCAATGGCTAACAGGAAAGCTGGTTCTCATGGCTCTATCCACAGGATAGGGTGGATACATTTCCCAGTATGTCCCACAGTCATGGTCTTTTGGTGCACATCTGGTTACATTCTCACTGCATGTCAGGGCAAAATATCAGTGAGCAACCTCTTGCCTATGGAGGGAAACTGGGCCTTACAGGCAAGGTATATTTCAGTAGGTCTGTTCAAAGGTTCTTCGGTTGGTTGGGACAACCAACACTGTATAGTGTGAATTTGCTCCAGAGTCTAGCTGGAGCCATTATATCCCAAATTTTGTTAACATTATATATCCTTTCCGCAGGCCACAGGTTAAAAAGCATTCCTGTGAAGTGCTTCCCCAAGGCAGTGTGGAAACAGTGCAGTTTGCAACATGCCACATATGTCCTAGAGAAAGGAAAAGCCTGCAGAAGATCTACATGTGTCTTTATGGCTTGCTCTTCAGGCTGCTCCATTCCACAGGTAGCTGTCACACTGCAAATCTTAGGTGGAAGACTCACAGGACAGCAGAGTTGAACAGAATTATAGCCAGTGGCTCAATGGCAAAAGCTTTCCATCTCCATAGAGCTATTTTAAAAAGGGATAAGGTTTCAGAAACTTTCAGAAAAACAACCCCACACTTAGGTGCTGTCCTGTTTAAAATCTGGCCTTGTGCATACTGTCTTGAGCATCAAATTTTGAAAGTGCCATCAAGAAGGTCATGCTATAAATTCAAGTTTAAACCTCTGTCAGGTAGAATACAGCCTTATATCCATCTCCCTGGACTGTGCCTAGACTGCTCTACTGTGAGCCATGGTCCATCCTCCTCTCTGACCACTGGGAGGTGGAAAACTGGTTCAAATCCTACCAGGAGGGGTGATGCCTAAGCTAGAAAGCTCCTGGGGCTAACCAGACACGTAGGCTTGCAGCAGTGCATGAAGCAGTACAACAGGATGACTTTTTTCTAAAGTCCTGTGAATATTTTCTCATCTGTTCTTACCTTTTATTGCAGGCAGCTCCAAAGATACACTTTAACTGTATTAAAGAGATTATATCTAAGCCTGTGAAAGTGGTCAGACACTGGCACTGGAACAGGTTGCCCATAAAGGCTGTGGAGTTTCCAAACCCAATTGGATACAGTCCTGGGCAACCTACTGGCCTATCGTTCTTGAGGAGGGGGGTTAAATGACACAATTTCCAGATATGTCTTCCAACCACAAGAATTCTGTGATTCTATGGGGAAAAGAAAAAAATCATATATAATTTTTTTTTTCATGTGACCAAAAAGCCCTAGAGAAAAGTTAAATTGTTTTGGATCAGACTGATGAAATGTATTTATTGTTTTAGCCATGGCACTGCAAACGCAGTTATGTTCTTAATTCCAGTTACTGAACCCTCCTAAATTCTGGCCTTGTTTTCACTCTGTTGAGGTACAGCAGCATTGATGGATGTGTGTGGTACCAGTGTGACTGGGATGTGAAATCATGTGCTTTCCCCTCACATGAAGAGGCATTTCAGCAATGATTAATCATGTATTTTCTCCTTTGGCAGCTATTCACAGAGGTTTTCATTTGCAAGGCATGATTTTCCTTTCTTTTTATTGTCATCATGATGAAGTCCCTAATAACTGACATTTACTGAGGGAACTGGGTGCAGATTTGTCTGAGACATGTAGGAAAAGGGCTAATTCCATGTAGATTTAACCTGGCCTCAAGAAATCTCAGAAATTAAAGTCTCCAACTGAGATTTATTGAAGTTTCTTAAAGTCCTGAATTGTTTTCCCTTGAAGCATTTAGTTCAGTAGATCTTTATCAATCTCTACCTGTACATACATGAAGCTCCGTATGCAAGGACACATGTTTACAACAAATTGCTGAGACTCTCCACATCTGAGGTTGTTTCTGCATATTCATGAATACACCTAAGGGCTGAAATATCTTTTCTGCATGACAGATTTTGCCCTAATAATTTGTACAGTATATGATTCAAAAAAAAAAAGTAATGTCTTTTGGACATATGTTTCTGAAACATATTTTCATGGTTCCCTAAAGAATTCTTGGTGTATTTAATTACAACATATGCTATTTTATTTTGGTGAGCCAAATGATGATCTTTTCTCTCAAAAGAGAGCTTCATCAACCAAAGTGGAAATCACTGGCCAATAAAATAAGTATTTGCAGTTAATTATACCTTGTTTTTCCCAGGGCATTCAAAGCACAGCAAGTTCTGTACTGTCATTGCCGATCACCTCTAAAACATGAGATGCCCACCACAGATATTTATTTAAACTGTGTATTCAGTTAAACTAATAAATTTACG
>NW_008619778.1:20900-32925 GCF_000691845.1 Merops nubicus | reverse complement strand
GATGTTGAATAGGACTGGACCCAGCACAAATCCAAGCACTTTACAATAGGAAAAAACTCTGCCTGTCCAAATTTCATCCAAGTGTTTGTCTGTAAGCACTGTGAGACGAAATTCTCTGTTGTGTGGCATAGAGTACAGACCATGACCTGGCCACAGCATCACATCCCAGGCTCAGTGTGCAGAAGAGCTGAGGTGCAAACTCTTATTCAACCTTTCTGTGCACTTTCTTTCAAGGGATGTCTCAAGCTTTACTTGCAGTGCTACAGCCCAACTTTTTAATCAAGGATGAAGTTATTCATTACCTCCTGGAAGTTTTTACAGTGATGTCATTTTACAACAAGGGATCCACAGCCATTATGAACGTGTCTCTGTATGTCCCAGAAATGGGAGCAAAGCTGTTTTGAGGAAGGGAAGCTGAGGCACAGGGATACTTGGGTTTAGTTTAGTTGATTGTCCTTTACCTTCGCCAGTATCTAAAGGGTGGGGGTCAAGAGGATGGGGCCAGACTTTTGGCAGTGGTGCCCAGCAACTGGACAAAGGGCAACAAATACAGACTGGAATCCATGTGAACAGGAGAAAAACAACTTTGCTGTGAGGGTGCCCAAGCCTGAAGCAGGCTGCCCAGAGAGGTTGTGGAGTCTCCTTCTCTGGAGAGATTCCAAACCTGCATGGATGTGATCCTGGGCACCCTGCTGTGGGTGGCCCTGTTGGAGCAGGGGGGTTGGATGAGATTTCTTGAGATCCCTTCCAACCCCCACCATGCTGTGACTGATCTGAATTAGACAGTATTACTAGCAACTCTCTTTACTGGGTAGAGTGGTGGCTGCCACAACTGTATCTTTTCATTTCCACACAAAGATGACAATTATTGTTACTAAGCATTTACCTCAGTTATGTCTCCTGACACTAAGTTCCCCGAAGTAGCAACTACATTGTCAGAAGGTCTGATCTATGCTTCAATATCTGTCCATAGAGTTGCAAAAGCTAAAATTCAGAGGAAAAACAAACACAATATGCTAACAAAGAACTTACTCCTTGTTTAAATCATGTCACTGGCCAGAAAGCTCACAAAGCTCCCACCAAACCCTTTTAGCACATGTACAAACCCTCACAGAATCACAGAGACAGACACCAAGCAGTGCTGTGTTTCCTTAGCTCAGTCACAGATGATAAATCCCAGAATAATCCTGAGAAGTAGTTTATGGTCATGTCTATCCTTCGCTTTTGAAGAATACTGGCCCAGGTGGCCCATAGATGTAGTCAGTGCCCCATCCCTGGAACCATTCCAGGTGAAGTTGGCCAAGGCTCTGAGCAACCTGCTCTAGTTGCAGATGCCCCTGCTGACTACAGCAGGGTTGGACTAGATGAGCTTTAAAAGTCTATTCACACCCCAACTATTCTATAAGAACAAACAGAATGTAACAGCTACACCAAGAGCAGGATTTGAACTGCCTGCTTTACTTTTTATTTCACTTCTTACCAGTAAAATCCAACTCATGTGCTGTGCCACCAGCCAACCCTACAGCAGGGCACTGCTTTTTGTAGCACGGGTTGCAAAACTTTCCCTTTGGTAAGCTCAAATTTCTCCCCTTTCTGCCTCAAGGATGGAGTTTAATCTAGGAAATAATCAGAATCTCACCGTGGTTAGAGCAAGACCAGGAAGATGTGCCACAACTTTTCTTTTTAACACTGTGCTGCAGAGGGAAAAGGATGAAAGGAAAAGGCTTCAACAATGTCAAAAGATTATTCCGTGTCTGACACTCTGTGGTCAAAGTCTAGAACTGCAGTTACAATCCGGCTACAGAAAACCTGCCTCAGAAATAACCCAGGGCAAAGAGACCCTCTTGCAGTACACCGACAGAAATATTAAAGGACTATTTTATTAGCATGTGGGATCGACTGTGAGAATTAAATCCAGGGTTTCAGTGACAGGTAATTGAGTATTAATAGAGGGCACGAAATCCCAACACTCTAATTATTTCAGAATTAATGAAATGATTTTGTCCGGTGATAAACTCCTGAGAACAGATTTTTCCCACACACACACGTTTTTGTGCCTTGAAAAATACGAGTAAAACTACTGGCATGTTTTAATAAACTCAGTGGTGGTTTAAGCCTATTATTTTGAGAAATTCCAGGAAAAAGTACTAAAATGTGAATTTAATTTCAAAAAAATAAGTATTTACATGCAATCATTGAAGTAATTTTAATTCAGAATAAGACATTAAATTGAAAAAAAAAATAGATATAGCTAAGAATTACTACAACTTCCCAAATATACTTAATTTACTGCAAGAGAAATCAGAATTTTCAAACGTCTTCTGAGGATTATCTCTGGGGTTTTTTGTATGTTAAGTTGGGTTCTTACCTTTAGAAATCAATCTATTTAAGCAGAATAACAAATTCCTTTTCAAATGGCTTAAACAGTATTCCTTAAAAACCACAACAAGATCAAGTGATGTAAAAAGCAGAACTTAAAATATAATCAGGTAGGATTGGTTAAATTCTTTCTCTGTAACCATTTAGATAAATCTGGTATTCATGAAAATTCATGACCCAATTTCTAAGTATTTCTGAACAGTAAAAAATGAAATCAAGCAAAATGCCAACAAACAAAATTCATTTATCAGCCAAAACAGCACAGAAAAGATTTTTAAGAACTTGCACCCCAGCTTTTCTCTCAGATCACTCTGATCAGATGTTTCTGCCCATGATAGAGCATCACGTAGTCTGTTGGGTCCTGCCTAGGAGTTAATACAGGCCCCCAACTTGGTCCTGGGAGTATAATTTTGAAGCGAAAATTTATTATTTTGGGGAAACAAAATCTGTAACTCTTTGAATAGGTGTCTTTCTGTACTCTTTCCAAGGCTGCTGGATAATGGGCTAAGGAAAAGTGAGATAATGGAAGAGAATAATGTTTGCAGCACATCCTTTTCTGATGTACTTATATGTTAAAATTAGTTCTACATGCATGCCTTAGCACGTCCATATGTATGGTTTATATTCCATGTACTTGACAGTACAAAACCAACCTTTCTCTGCATTAGGAGTGGAAATGTGCTCTGCAAATCAGGCTACAGCAACTGTTGGAAAATAATATCACTGAAGCTACATCAAGACCTCTAGTTACCAACTTCTGTGTCAAGAAAATCAAAGCTGCTAAAGTCTGCTGCGGTACCACAGGAATATGTTTGGAGGATGCTGCTTCACCAGGAGCTTTTCAGCTTGATCTGACATTTCTCACTATTCATACCCATCAATGTCAAAGACAATACCAAGTTTCGCAGGAAAGTCTCTACATTTGCCTTAAAGGGTGTCAGTCAGCCTATGCTGTGTGCAGCAGGACTCCCAGCTGTGCTGCACTCCAGCCTGCAGAACCACTCGTGCTAGACACCGAGTCATCCTGACAGCTCCGAGCTATGCTGGGAAGAGGGCACATTTCCCCCCACACAGCTGAGCTCTCCCTCCCCGAGACTGCAATAGCTTCACGCTGGAAGTAGGAGTTGGTGTTACTACAGCAGAGTGGTTTTGCTTGTGTTTGTTGAAAGGTGTTTAATAGTAAGCACAGGGTTGAGTGAATGTGTCATCTGCCAGACTCTATACACAGTGAGTAGAAGAGAAGGAAGATGAACATTCAAGTTGTTTTCAAAGTGTGTCCCCTGATGGCTACAGAGGGGGGTTGACTGTCTGCATCACCTCATCTCACCTCACAGAATCCCAGCGGGGTGGGGGTTGGAAGTGACCTCTGGAGAGCATCTCGTCCAACCCCCCTGCTTCAGCAGGGTCACCCACAGCGGAGTGCCCAGGATCACATCCCAGGCTTAGAATCTCTCCAGAGAAGGAGACACCACAGCCTTTCTGGGCAGCCTGCTCCAGGCTTACAGCAAAGAAGTTTTTCCTTATCTCAACACCTTGTTTTTCAGATTTAGTCCTACAAATAAAAGAACATCCTTGTTTTACAGTCTAAAGGGGATACTCATTTAAAACGGCTCATTGCAGAAATTGTTTCAGGACATTTCTGTTCTGTTCTATTGTTTTTCTAAGTATCCACCTATTTCATCTTTACTTGGCCAATAACAAATGTTTTACCTTTTCAGTAGTATCTTTTCTCAGTATATAATTGTATACCACAATCTGGTAATGAAAGGACTATATAGGTCCCAAAAGGGCAAGGTGTTTTGAGCTTGCACCTTTAAGTGGGAACAGTCTGGATGATGACCACTGCAAGATTTCAAAGTGAAACTTTAGCACTGATGGTACAAAACCTCAAAACCCTGAATAACTACCTACAAAGTTCAAATTCCAGGCAATGAAAAGCAAAAACTAACCCAAACTGGAATTCTTAATAACAAAACTCAGTTCCATCACTCATAAGACTCACACTTGACCATTTGTGTAACTCAACATCCTAAACAAGAAATATTCTTTAACACTGCTCCAGACAAATTTAACTTTCCTGTCCAAGCATGAGCTTTCCAGCAGGTTGAGTCCTGCAGCCTTCCACTCACCATAAATACCTAAGACAGTTAGATAACCACCAGACCAATACAGAGAACAATAAAGTATATAAGGCTTCTACCATGGCTACTTGGAGGAAGATAAATAAACAGCTTTCATCCAGTAATTAGCAGTAGATTAACACCAAGGAAATTAGCAAAAGGGAGCAATTAAAGTAATGAATAAGCAAGATTAGTACACTTAAAAGATACCCATCTAGTTACTGTGCTACAGGAAATTAATCTTTCAACATTTTTTCATGGTAAAAAATTATCTGAGGGGAACAAAAAGGAAGGAGGAACTATCAGTTTGGAAAACTAAGGTGCAAAGGTGCCTTTTTTCCTCCTTCACCTCCATCAGGAATGAAATGAGGAATGTGCTCAAGATGAAGGAACGTGTGCAGCCACACTCAATTCAAGGCTGCTGAGTAGATCTACTCAAACTGAAACATGAATTTCAACACAGCTTCTTCTCCAAGTCCTATCTAAATTGGGGAGCATTCACAGCATGTATTACAATAATTTAAAGAAAAAAAAATATCACAGCACACACTTCAAGAACTAGTTTATCATGAAAGTTCCTCAGTTTCTTTGGTGTTCACACTGGTAGGGTTGAACTCCACCACTCAAAGAAATCAACAGAAAGTCACATAGTGCACAAGCTTGAGGGCTTTGAAGGATGTCCTGTGCAAGGAAGTGTATGTAGTATGGCTGAAAAAGGAAATTCACTGGGTTTTCTTCCATCTTATTTTTGTGACTCCATTATGAAGGGATCAAGGTTTTCATACAGGAAGAACTATGGGGTTGAAGTGGTCTCTTCCAATTTTATTTGTAGTGTTTGTACTATACTTATCTCTTTCTGCTCCTTCCTAATGCTACAGATCTCCACTGCCAACAAAATTAATGAATGACCTGAATACACCTTTAAATCCCAGGAAACTTGAACAGCCTGATTCCAGTGAAGTAGCACTGTTATTGCAACAGCTTTGGGTAATAAACTCCTAACTAGACTGACAGAAGTCTAGTCTTCGTTGAATACCTCCTCTAATCATCTCAATACAGAACAAGCTGTTTACTTTAATGTTTCTTTTCTTGAAGCACAACAGGACTTCATTGTTGGAATTACTGCATAAATATGGAGCCGAGAAATAGTCACTGGTGAACATTATTCATGGATGTAGAGTTCTTAAGTGATTCAGACTATGCTTCACTCACATCCTCAATAATTACTGCCGCAAAAGGGAACACATTTTAAAGAACAGGATGTGAAATTAATGTTCTGAAGAATTTGTAAAATAAAAAACCTCTACAGATTTTTTTTCCCAAGTTCACTATGGGTGGTTATTGACTTCTAATAGCTCAATCAGGAGTCCTTCATTTTTAAACCACCATAGTACATGACATTTTTTTCATGATAAAACCAAAAAAAACAATGGTTAGGTAACTGGAAACTTTTAGAATGACTTTAGATCAGTATAGACCCACTAATACTGTGCTTCTGCTTTCATGAAGTTCAGTCACTGGATTATACCGTAGAAAGATGAGCAATTCTGCCAACATCCATAAGAGTCTTCACTCAGCACCAAGCCAAAGCTTTTGGGAGATTTACTGTAAAATTCCTTAGGACATCAATTTGAAAATTAAGAGATTTTCCTTCTGTTCTCAATTTTTATCAACCCTATCAGAGAAATTTAAAATAGTTTTTAAAGCTCCTTAACATGCAACCTAGAGAGTGGCAAACCTGAGATTCGGATTAGGTAACTCTCAAACATGTCTGTCCTCAGGCACAGCAAAGATGTTCTACAAATACTAGCTTTCTTAAAAAGGAAAGAGACTAGCATTTTGACAAACATTATCAAGGAATATTTATTAACTTTGGTACTCATTTGAACCTTTGAATATCTATAGAATCTGACAAGGTTTTTCTCAGTCTACTTAATGTGTGCTCAGACCTGATGGAGTGATGCTATAGTGAATATTTGTCTCATAACTCTAAGAGACTAACCCAAATAATCAAGTACCTATCTAATATTTTTTTATATTTGCTGGGATCACTAGGAAAACAGCAACAAGACATTTTATTTGCTTCTTGTAAAATGCTTTGAGCAGCAGGTTGGACTACTGACACTTCCAGGTGTCCTTTCCAACCTGCATGATACTTCAGTTTTTATTTCCAGATGATTTCATGAGGTATGTAACAGTGTAAATATCACACCTGGATCAATATTTGGATAGAAACGTCGTGTGTTCTTCCCTAGGTTTAATAACGTTCTACCTGAATTGTACAGGTTGTCTAATAATAGAAAATAAGGCTAAAAAGGTGGTGCATGAAGTTTGTCTCCCTCCATCAAACCCATGATAATCATTTTATTATGATGCTGGCATCTATAATACTTCAGTAATACAAGTTCTGTGGTGTCATAAGACTCCAAATGGGCAATTAAAGAGAAGGTTTATTCCACAGAGAAAATATATCCATTTCATGTAATACATTTGGCAGTATACACCTCAATTATGAAAAGCTTGAGGTGGTACAAAATTAATGTCTTCACTAAAATAATTCCCTAAGAACTACTCTATCACTATTCAAAGGCAATAACCCTACATCTACTTTGAGTAAATAGATATTCCTGATGACTGAAAAGGTGTTAGCTTTGGGTGGGTTTGGTTTGTTGGAGTGTTTTCTTTGCTTTGAGAACAAAATATATGCCATGATAAACAATGAGGCAAAAGAGCAAGAATTGTGTACGGCTGGAGTGCAAGAAATGGCGAAGACAATAGTTGTAATGGTTCAGGGGAGAAAACTGCTCAGGGAAAAACAAGCAGTGATACAAGGCTTAGATAAAAAAAGGAGTTGTGAAGCACTGAAACCATTAGATGCAAAAAAGACCATGCTAAATCTTTAGCAAGACATCCAGTCATTCTAGCTTATCCAGAATGGGGAAAAAAAAATAAAATTCTCTTAAACTATAGAAATCCTATATCTATGTAAGATATTTCAGTTAAAAATTCTTTAATTTCAGCCCCAGGATTTGGGTTTTTTAAGGTTTTCTAGGGCTGCCACATCATGGGAAAATGAATCCTTGATGAGTATCTGGGTGTTTCAGCACTGTGTTCAGGTGCAGGCAGATGTCATCTGTCACCCTGCTATCTATCACAGCAGATAACACGCAGGAGGATGCTCAAAAATTAGAGTGAACAGTATTGCTCAACTTCAGTTCTTCAACAAAAGCACAAGCTAGCCCTTTCTCCTGTCCTACCTCCCTCTTACTGATCCAAGGACACAGTTTTGTAGGAAGCATAGAGACGTGTTGAATTTGAAAGCTACTCTACATAGCTATTCTGCTTCTAAACTTCTTGGTCTCATCACATTCTGAAAATATATACAGTCTGCAGCCAGTCTTCCAGGGATTATGGAAAAGAAACATTCAGAAAACATGGGAGACTTGTCTGAAAATCATGTCAACTTGTTCATGGATATTTTTAAATTCAATTCAGATTCATTGTTTGGAAAAACATTATTTTTTGTTTGTTTGCACATAACTGCTGCCTTTATGTACGTTTCTATTTTAAACAAAACTTCAATGGATCAACAGCCATAAGGTTTAACAGATTCCTAACAAGAAATTACACATTCTGTATTTTTATCCAAAATTCCTAATCTGAGTATATCCAGAAATATGCATGTTGGCCAAGTTTCCCAAAACAGAACTGCAGACCTGAACACTATCTAAAGTTAGATTATCATGCTATATTCACTACCCAGATCTTGCCATCTTGTTCTCTCCCTGTTCTGAAGCAGTCAAATTGTAATTCCAAATCTGAATCTGTGAGTGGTGAGAATATGGAATTTACATCCAATACCACAACTCTTGAAACACTCAAGGTGAGGCTGGACAGTGCTCTGAGCTCTTCTAGTTGCACATGCCCCTGCTGACTGCAGGAGGGTTGCACTAGATGACTTTTAAAGGCCACTCCAACCCAAACCACTCTATGATTCTATTCATTCTTCTTTGTGTAACATCAGAAATTTGCACTTAGAAAATGTGTGAAGATTTAAGGTGTGAAGATGTGGCAACTGATTGCACAGACCCACTTCAGGAGTGAAGCTGAGACTGAGACATTTATTTTTTTTACACATACACACACTATTTTTTACAAGCAAGCCATGGCAAAACTTAACTGGTCCTCTGGATTTCCTTGGTGGTCATGGTGACCCTTCATCAGCTCCTCACTCTCCTCGAATGGCAGAATTACACGCTGGCCACCCAGATCAAGCTCTCTGCTCTACTTCCTTATGACATCAGCAGTTTAGCTTGTCCCACAGTCAGCCAGTCACAGGTTCTTCCATGCTCTCACTTCAGCCCCCACACTTGTCCAGACTCCCGTTCCATGGCCTATTACACAACTCTAATTTATCACCTCCCACGTGAGGATTTTGGCTGTGAAGGATCTTCAGCCTAAGTTGTTGATCCTTGAGCCAGTTAGTTGCCCATTCCTTTAGAGATGATGGAACACAGAAACCTGGGCTTGTACTATTTGCTCAATTAATGTAAATTGGAGTATTTTATTCAATTTGTTTGAAATCAGTCTTACCAAGGTGAAAAGTGCCACAGAGTGATATAAAAGGAGGTCAATGAATAAAAAGAAAAATTGAACTGAATACCACATTAATCCAAGTTCTCCTGTGCAAAGTATATTTAAACTAGACCTATCTATAATCATCCAAGCATTTCTGTGGTTATTGAACATTCATACACCCCACTTTGTCAGAAAAATAGCAGCAAAGAGGAGCCTCCCCTGGTTTTCACCTCTCTCTCACATCTCACAAGTCTAAGGGTCACTTTTCTCTTCCCACCACCACCCAGAACCACTCTCCACACGAGCAGGTTGCTCTGCCTCTAAGCGAATACAAAACTTTGGCTTTCAGGTTTGCTTCCACCAGTTTTCTCAGGTGATAGTCTTTCAGCTAAGGTTTACCTGGAATCTACCTCCTGATTTATACTATTTGTTGGGGGAGGGTGTTAAAAAAATTGACAGAATTTGAGTTAAAGTTTTTGGAAGTGAGCTGCATGGCAGGACAACTGATGCTACTGTCGCTCCTCTCCATGTGACTGTGCCCCACTGAGCCTTAGATCCTATTCTTCCACAAAGCTGCACCCATCAATTACTTTCGGTGTCTGCTGCAGAGCTGTCAGCCCCACATCTGCTGTCAGGAGGCTGAATTTCACACCGACTGCACCCCATCCCCATGGCCCTGCCCAACAGGAGCCCTGCAGCAAGCACCTCCAGCTGCCCCAGTGCCCTGCCAGGCCCAGAGCAGGCTCAGCCCCCGGGGCTTTAACCTGTGCTCCCTCCCAGGACCACCCAGTAAGGGCAAGATGCAGGCTACAGTGAGAGCTAGCAGCACAGAGAAGGATGGAGCAGCACAAGTGCTGAGAGAAGATCTTGTTCCTCTCCTAGACCCCTCAGTACTGGCTCTTCCATTCCTCCCCATGGGACTTCTGCCCAAGATTAAACCCACTTGCTCCCTTGGTTACACTAATCAGCAGCACTTCTCATGGGCAATGCTTGAACCAAAGCAACCTCTGGGGCACACAGGGCAGAGGGATGTGGTTGCTTGTGGACAACAGGACTAGGACAGTGATCATCCCCCTCTGCTGGGCATTGGTGAGACCCCACCTCAAATGCTGGCTTCAGTTTTAGGCCCCTCACTACAGGAAAAACCTTGAAGGCTTGGAGTGTGTCCAGAGAAGGGCAATGAAGCTGTGGAAGGGTCTAGAGCACAAGCTGGGTAAGGATCATCTGGGGGACCTGGGGTTGCTTAGCCTGGAGAACAGTAGGCTCAGGGGAGAGAGCAGGTCAGAGACAGGTGGGGGTCAGGTTCTTCTCCCAAGGAACAAACAGCAGAACAAGAGGAAACAGCTTCAAGTTGTGCCAGGGGAGGTTTAGGCTGGACATCAGGAAAATTTTTTTCCCCCAAAGGGGTTGTCCAGGCCTGTGCCAGGCTGCCCAGGGCAGTGATGGAGTCCCTGTCCCTGGAGGGGTTTCAAATGGTCTGGAGATGTGGTACTGAGGGACGTGGGTTAGTGGTGACCTGGCAGTGCTGGGATAACAGCTGGAGTTCATGATCATATCATAGTGATACAACAGAGTATATTTTTTAGAAATAATGTCAGCTTTTAAAAAGATCCAGTATTAAATGTGCAACGATACCTTATGTGAAGTATCCTCTTATGCATGGTATGTTGCTAACAGCAGAGTTCTCCAGTTTCCCAGTAATCATTTGTGATATAGTCCAGTCCTTCAAAAAAATACTATTTTGGTCTTTGAGACTAAAATAAAAATCTTCTTTTGCAAACATCTGTGGCCTCTAAATACTATTTTTCACATAAAATCTTCAGTATCAATTCCACCTGCATGTATAAAAGTACCCCACACATTATTGGTTTCTCATGTAGAAGAGAAACCAAAATGACCCTGCTGAGCTGAGCTACCTGCACAACTGAAGTGACCTCTGTCTCAAGAAATGTGTTGCTCTCTATTTTAGACAGGCAGGTTTCATGTAGCTGCTAACCAGCCAGAAGGCAAAAGACGTTTATAAAAGTCATACAAAATGACATAATGCTGCCTGCTTCTCCTCCTTTGTTTTTATCTACCATAATCCAAAGCCAAGATGCAGGTTAGATACATCTATATAGAAAAAGAACTGCAAAAAAATATATACACATACAGATACACTGCAGTTTCTTTAAAGATTGTAAAATACCAGATTATTTCTGCAAGTCGATCATTAAGTACTTAGAAAATAAAACACAAGAATAAACTTACATTCTAAAGCTGAATTAAAAGAAAAGGCAGTTCCTTTTCTAACCCATTAAAGCCCTTTGCCTTTTTCTGCACTAACCTTAGAATTATTGCTTCCCAAAAGCAGCTCAGCTGTTGTAAGACAAGTTGTAGTTCTCTATCTCCAGATATAGTTTTGATGCAATTATTTCTGTAGCTGTTTGAAATATCAGGAGAAGGCCCGTTTTCAGCATTTAGCTGCATTTGCTCATGATTTTTCTAAGAAAAGATTGACAGCAGAAAAAAAAAATCATACTGGTGTTAAACGCTTTCATTGTTGGGATATTTTTATCCCTTTCAATTGAGAAAAGTAAGGCTAAAGTTGAAAAAATATTGAAGAATTATTCCTTTTTCTGCTGTGAGTGGGTGAGCAAATTACTTCTCACTCTCCCCTAAATCACATTTTTCCCTCTTTTAAATGCAATGGGAAACACATTAAAACAACTGATGGAAAGGGAGATAAATTATATTTTTTTTTCCAAAGATAAACAAGGTTCATATTTAACTTCACATCATAAAACCACCAATACAGTAGAGGTGGAGACAGCTCACACACAAGACAAGAGCAGGAGAAGCCAGGGCTGGGCAGGCATGATCAGATCATGCAAACCAGAATGGCTTTGCCACCCCGGGTGATGACACCCCACAGGGACAAGACCATCATGCAGGATCAGAGTTAGGAA
>NW_008619778.1:0-20869 GCF_000691845.1 Merops nubicus | reverse complement strand
CCCCCAGAGTTTCCTGCTGCAATGCCCTGGCTCCAGTACAAGGGAATGAAAAGCAGAGAAGTCACAACTCTGCCTTGTTGGATCCCACATCCTGTGGGATGGCAGGAGAAGGACCTAAAGCTACTGAGAAACCCACACATGACCTGCAGGTGAAGGGCTGTTCCATTATTTTCACCTTAAAAATATATTTCAGGTTTTTGAGAAGAAAAA
The DNA here is from genome assembly GCF_000691845.1 of Merops nubicus. Lineage (NCBI taxonomy): Eukaryota > Metazoa > Chordata > Aves > Coraciiformes > Meropidae > Merops > Merops nubicus. The sequence goes on along the minus strand of NW_008619778.1, from coordinate 20,659 downwards.
GAAAAAAAAAAAAAAAGCACACACCAAAAAACCCACACAACACACAAACAAACACACAACATTTTTGCAGCAGCCCTTTGGCAAATAAAGCATTCCCCGTGTGAACTGCTGCTTGCTTGGGCAGCTGGGCTACTTTTGACAGCAAAGGGGAAGCAGTTCTAGGTCTGTACCACTTTCCCAGCTCTTGCTCATCACAGTTACTGGCTTCTACAGCTCTTTGCATGGGAGACAAGGAGATAATCTCATTGCTTGATATGAAAAATCCATAGCATGGGTCAGCAATGGGTCAGGATGGTCACAAATGAGAAGTGAAAGACTCCAAATGCAGGTCATGATCTACAGCATCACACTCAAAAGGAAGGGGACTGTGCCCTTCCCGTTGCTACCAGAGGGCCAGGACAGGAAAACACCTCTCAAACTCTTATCTGTGTTTTGTTTTGTTTTGTTTTGTTTTTTGTTTTGTTTTGTTTGTTTTTGTTTGTTTTTGTGGTCTGCTTCATGCTGAGTGGCTTAAATTTTATGCTATAAAAGGCAAGGGATTTCAAACAGCAACTCAAGTATAGAGCTTACATTTCTTCTCTGCCATCAATTTTACCAAGGAAATCTTGTAGCTTTTGGCTGGAGTTTCAAGTAAGATTGAGACTACAGGCACCTCTTTTCCAGAGTCCATCCCCTCCCTGTGTCACCTTCTCACCAAACTGTGGCTTTTAGAGAATAAATGCAGAGGTTTTCAATAGAAAATGGAAAGGGTGAGGCTACAACTTTGTGTAAGCACCAGGAACACTTGGTCACTGCAGCATAGCTTCAAAATGGTAGGAAAAAGAAAGTACAAGAAGATAATTTAGAAAATCCTAACCCATCCAGCAAACCTAGGCTAAGGCTGCCTTGCTGATGTGTACTGGAAGAGATAACCTACAGCATTTGCCAGAATTTCCTAATCTTGGTCTGACTCCATAATATTAGTCCTATTTATAGACTGCAAAAGGAGAATAGATCAGAGCAATTGTTTAGTCTGATATTCCATGTAAGAGAGAGACTTTAACATTCACCTACATTAATTCATGATCCAAGTCCAAGAGTCTGTTTAGCTAGTCCATTAGTTTTCAACCTTTTACAATTTGCATACCCTGAAACTTTCCAGTAGGTTTAAAGATGCTGTTATGGGGATTTCATGGCAGCTGACATTCAGCTTGCACTTCTTAGTCACCTTTCTTAGACCCCTTCAGAGTCACCCTCGGACCAGCAGATGTTCACAAGCACACACACACCCCTCTCAAAGAGCATCCAGTCTGAATTTGAAATAAACCAATCAAATTTTTGAACTAAGGAAGAAGCAGCCTCCCACAATGCTGAGTAATAAGTTACCCTCATGGATAAAAGCTGATCATTTCTCACCAGAGTTCCTCTGGTTTTGAAGGTAGGCTGTGTCCCTTTGCCAGCTAGGCTGGAAAAGCCTCCATTACCCTGCTTCTCTCCTGAGGTGGACTCTCAGAGAGTGATCATCCTTTTGCCTTCCCTTTGATAAGTTAAAAGGATGAAGCTTTCCCCAGCCACACTACAGGGAATGTTTCCCCACCCATTTATCATTTGCCATTATAATGCAAACAAACCCAAAATGTATTAAATACATTCTTTGCATTTCTCTGTTCGTACTTATGTTACTGCCTGGTTTAAAAGACAATTTTATCTAACTAAGTTATAGATCATTAAGCTGAAAAAAAGTTACTGCTGTTTTACCATCTTGCCCCATCTTGTCTCATTAGCAGGAACTGATTGAGCATGAAGGTGTTCCCTAGCTGTCAGTAGATAAAGTAGGTGCTCTTGGCTTTCATCTGTTCTGAATTCTCCTTGTCTCATTATCTTCACAAGGTCAGATTCTTTGACACCAGGACTGCTTGCTTAGCACTCCATTCTAGTAATTACTTGCCTGGCAACCTTAACCATAAGTAGATTGCATGTATATGGCAGCAATGAAAGTATCAGCGTCCAGGCCAACAGCCATATATCCATATAACACAAATACCATTAGAAATGGGCTCATTCCACCGATGTAATTGTTATGCTTCTGTATTATCATACTGCTGCAAGCATAACATGCACATTAAAATGCATGGTTTATATTCCAGCACCAAAACTCAAGTTGCAGTTCAGCTCTTTTTTAGGGCAAACCCCACAGCCCTTTGTCCACAAAACTCATGAATGGCTTATTCAGAAAAGACTAAGCTGCATTTCTCTGAATTATCTTTTATCCTGTCTTACAAACATGCACTCAACTCCTGAAATTATCAGGTTGGTAGAAGAGTTAGGGAAATTGAGGAAGGTGAGATCCATTGCTAGCACAAAGACAATCCTCAAACCAGTGCACAGTGCAAAATAAACACTTCTTTTTTGATCTGTGTATTGTGGGAAAGCAAAAAACTGCAGCCTGTGATGGATGCCTCACACTGCTCTCCATTTTACACTCACAAAATTACTTCCTCTAAGACAAATCTTATCTACACCATCCATCACCAATAGTCAAATTCTATTTGAGTCACTTCTGCAAAGTTGTAACAATAATATATACACTGTTTATGTTGCAAGGAAACCCATGAAAAGGATAAAAATGTGAATGCCTCACATTTTAGCAGGGCACCTAAACAAAAGTACCATCATACCACTGCAGTTCAAACTCATTTATACCAGGTTTAAACACCCTTCTTCTGCTAATGCAGTTCATCCTCTCATCACCTCATTCTTCTTGGTGTGTCAGCACTACTCAGATTTACGACAAAGCTCTCAAATCACCTATTCAAAGTGATTTCAAAGGTGGTGGAGTATCTAAATAAAAACCTGTCCATGAGGAACTGGAGGTAGGTAGCACATTGTACTTACATTCTGCAATTTATTGATGGTGGGCACATCCAGCACATTTCACAGACTGGAAAACTGACTCCATGAGCAATTAGGTGAGTCAGCACTAATCATACAGCAAGTCAGAAATAAAAAATTAGACCTGCTGCTTCCTAGTTTCATAATCAGTCTAGCTTCTTTTATTTTGACCCCTCTAACAGCCACAGCTCCCCAACAAGTACAAACACCTACCTTTCCAGTTGAGAAGCCCTTGGTTTGCTCCTCATCTTCTCCACAGCTCACAGCATTTCCTACCATCCTCTTCCCTGCTCACAACCTGTGGTCACAGGAAACCCCTCCTAGGCTCATAGCTCTCTTCAGCCACAAGAACTCTGCCACAAACAGAAGTCACATCCTCTTTCTACTACATTCAAAAGCCCTTTTAAAGGCAGCTGTGGACAGCAGCTCAAGTTATCCCCCAGGTTTCCTCACCTGGGGCCCTTTAGCTGCATTAACATTCTCTGAACGAGGCTCTACTTTATTTACCAGTATAGAGGCATCTATATGAGGTACCAATATCCCCACATCTTTCTCTGCACACTTGATCTCAATTCCTTCATCCCCCAGCATTTAATGGTACTGGGGGCCCACCCCAACCCAGGTGCAGGTCCCTGCATTTGGCCTTGTTGAACTTGAGGTTCACGCAGGCCCACTCCTCCAGGCTCTCAAGGTCCCTCTGGATGGCATCCCTCCCTTCTCTCAAGCCTACCAACTTCACCAGTCATCTCGGTGTCACCAGCAAACTTAGAGAGGGTGCACTCGATCCCACTAGGTCACGAATAAAGATATTGAACAGTGCTTATCCCAGTATGGGCCCCTGTAGGACCACCACCTGTGCTTGATCTCCATTTTGACACTGAGCCATTGACTGCAACTCCTGAAAATCCAGCCAATTCCTTACTCATCAAATGTTCCATCCACCAAAAATACTTCTCTTGAATTTGGCAGCACTCAATATCACACTGAGTTCAGTGGATTTTTTTCTCAACAAAAACAAAGTGTAAACAAAGGGAGAGGTTGTGTTAACCTTACTCATAGTGGTTAAAACCTAGCTCCTGTAAAGGGTAGCCACATCAGCCTCATGCACCACCAAAGTCCCACCTTAGATGCTTTGCCAGACATGATGCATGAGTCCTCTGGTGGCACTCTGCACAAGGGTCAGCTCATCCTGAGTAATGCTGATAAACTGTGGCCCTGTATCCACCCTTAAGTTTAACCTAGAACTGCAGACCCAGCTACCTCAGCAGATTCTTGAGATGCTGCCTCTGCAGCATGTGAAGAGTTTCCCACCAGTATTAAAACCATTGACCCAGCCCAGGTTGTTTTATTTCCTCATTTACCCAGGGAGAAAGACTGATTTTTATTTTTTTTTTTTTTTTTTTTGTAAAAGACAATGTATGACAAGTCTTACCAGGTCTTCTTCAGTGTAAACAGGCAATAATTCTTAAGGTCAAACAAGTACAGATTCTCAGGAATGAATAATTAATAAGGATATACAAAATGTCAGAACTCAAGTTTCTAGGATTTGCTAAAACACAGACAAATTGGAATCTGACAAAAACAAATTGTGTTTAATAACCCTTAAAGACGTGATCCCTGAAGCATCCTGCAGCGCTCACATCTCTCCTTGTCCAACTTCTTTCATCTTCATTTACACCCGACAGAGACTAGTGAAAATAATGTTTGAACTTTAAGTAATAAGATCAGTTATAAAATCACTTACTTTATCACACATTAAATGCTTTTTCCAACTCTGGCTTTTTTTTTTAACCTTCCTGACTATTTTTAGTGGCTGCTGTTTCCAGCCACACAGAACCAATCCTCCCAGAGTAGCCCAGTGCCATGGGGGTTGGTGCCTTGTAGGCACAAACAGAAGCACATCTTTTACCTTATGCTCTCCAAGGTGATGCCAAACCTTGTAACTGTAGATAACAACACTGACCCCCAGCTACCAACTCAGAGATGTGAGGTCATATATAGTCTCTAACTGATTCAGTCAGGTGGATTGTAGTTGACTCCGAGCAAGGGCAGAGTGGGGTGACATATAGATGGACCTCATGGGGGAAATCATAAACAAGCATATAACTCTTGGTTTACTGCTCTTATGTCTATCTTTAAACCTGTGATGTCAGCCTGATGTTGGCATCAGTCCAAGTTTATCATCAGTTCATAAAAATGGAGCAACTACAGAATTATGATAATGCTGAATGAGTCTTACTGAAAGTGCAGAATCAGATTGTCTACCAGTAATGAAGCAAAGGGAGAATGTGGAATCGTTGCCGTTTATTCCACACTAGCCTTCTGGACACTTCTTGGTCAGATTTATAGAACATAGAGCTCTAAAACCAGAAGATCCCACAGATCTATGCAGTTGCATAAGGGTTTTTGCAGCTGTGTATGTCCAAACTGAAACAGAAAAATAATGCAGCAGAACTGTCCAGAAGAGGAACCACACATGTGAAGTCCTCTGTTTTCAGGAGGATTCAAAAAACCACAGCACAAGGATGTCAAATGCTGCAAGAAACTGTCTGTGAGAAACCACCTCTGCTCACTTGTTTATAGTCCTTTGAAAGATGGAAATTCCACCTTCTTTTTGGAAGAACTGTCTTCTGATCACTAGCAGCATCCTGGAAAGCTTCCAGACAGTAGCAAGAATTAGCGAGGAGGAACCGTGTTACAAGGATGGGCCACAGATGTGAATGCTCCCTCCCCCACCTCCATGTGTGTGCTCAATTAAAGGTAGTTAGCAGTTTCCTGACTGGCGTTGTCTTGAACATCTGCAGACCACAAATGCAGCTGCTTCCCATCTTGTACATCCGAGCTGCTACCATCGTCTCGTACAAAGACTGGTCATTGAAATGGGTGCAGCATCCTACCACCTGAGTCTGAACAGAGTTTTGAAGAATCAGTACAAAAAGATATTTGCCAAAAGCAGCTTTTATATGAAACGATTTGACGTTTCTATTGTATATTGAAGGCACTTAGCATTGATAACATTAAACCAGAAGGAACACCACCACCTGTAAAGGTGCAAGCAGACAGATGACCCATGAGCGTTGGGCTTTTGGGAGGTCAATGAACCACTTTTTAAGGCACTATTGGAACTAAATTATCAGGAAGTAGGAAAGCATCTGAATGAGGCAGACAGTTTTCACAGTTGCTGGGAGGCATTATATTGCTGCTGCTTGTCTTTGTCCTAATGTCAGCCCTACGTGCAAAGCGGGTGGTGAGAGATCTGTTCCCTGGCTCAAAGCACACACAGTGCAATACCATATGCTCCCATCAGAAGGAACCATGGGTGCTCACAACCAATCAAGATCAATCTCTCAATTAGGCAGATCATAGGGCTCAAACACAAAGGAGAAGCGGTGACCCCCAGTGATGCAACTTACTCTTAGCTGTGTTGTTTCTGCATTGGATTACTGCTGAAAGGCTTTGGTGGGGGGAAAAAAAAAAAAAAGTGTGTTTTGAGGAGGAGGTGCCACAATATGTCATTTCTAAAGAGTGGATTGTATTTGCATCATACACATTTAGAACAGTTCCACGTGGACAGGTGCAGATACATGCAGGCTGCTTGGTCGGTGCTCTCAGATGACTGGACACAAGCCAGCTCTAGTCTCAAAGCTGTTTAGACACAAACCAGTAATATACACAGCCTGTCACCAGGCCTTCTTGACTTGAGCACAGTGTAATGTTAACACAGTTATATAGACCAGAAACGGCTCATGTCTGGCCAGCTCAGAGGATAGGAAGACAAATCTCACACCTTCAAGAGGATGCACCCAGAGATTCCCCTCAACTCCCAACTTGTTACAGAAGATGCCAACATCTGAGATACAGCCAGTGGGAGGGGGCAGTTTCAGACTCAGAATTTAAAATGAAGCCTTTGCTGTGGGAATAAATATCTAGATGGATCTCATCTCCCCTTGAGGTTTGCAGGCATAAATATCTATATAGGCCTTATCTCCCTTTGAGGTTTGCCTTGGATTTTTACAGTGTTCATAGATATGCTGATAGAAGAAAAAAATACCAGTGTTGCATGTCTTTCAAGCATATGGCTCTCCTTAGAGCCAGCGAGGCTTTTGTATGAGAAATGAATATGAAATCAGGGCAAGATTTTCGTATACAAAAGCAAATCTCCTCCAACACTGTGCACAACAAATAAAAAGAGAAGAGATGGAAATTCTATAAGGTGACCAAGCTACCAGTGAGATTAACTCAGGTCCACAGGCTACCTCAAAGAAAAGATACAAAACAAATGAACAAACAAACAGAAATCCTCCTTAGAGAGTGTGCCAGTCAGCTGGCCAGAAAAAAATGCCAAAGCAACAGTGTACTGGTGCCATCTGGCTACTTCTCCTCCCTCCGATGGCTCCCTGCCATATTCCTGACCAGGATATTGGAAGAACCAGATACAAGCCACATCCAAAAAAATCCTCACAGGTTTTATACAGGGCCCAGTGGATGCTGGACCAGGTTTCTGGGAGTCAGTGTTATGTAAATGTCACGCAGCACGAACATGGCTGAAGCAGCTACTAGCTGAGCACCAAATCTTTGGGTATGAAAGTCACTTTGGGACTTTTCAGAAGTCAAAGTAGCCCCACATTCAAGACACATCAGGTTAACGGAGAGCAGCATGTAGAAAACCACTGGGTTTCCTCCTCTGTGGCTACTTTTCACTTCAAACATCCCTTTTGGATCTGAAACAGGACTGTTGCCTTGAAGACAAGATCTGGGGTCACTTTGCCAGAAACTAAGCTCTACCTAAGTTAAAGAAAGCCAGGCTGTGATTATCAGACAGTTGTATTTATTTTGCTTGATATAAATGTAATCTAGGGATCGAAAGCAAAACACTACATATTCAGAAGATAATTCACAGTTTTAGATATCAACTGAAAATCAAAATATGCACCATTTGCAGTCAGCAACATTCACGAACCACATGTATGGGGTATGTACAGCTGGTGTAGAATTTAATTTGAATGCTATTTATGTGCTATGCATGCTGCATATAAAGCAGACTGTCAACTGTTCACTTCCAAAAAAGGCAATAAAAAAAATACAAAAATTAAACCCACAAACCCTAGGAGCCTCAAGTTTTCGAAGCAAGAACAATGGTCAGAAGAAGTTTTATATCTGCTTTTAATTTCACAGGATTTTGTCGGTTTAATGGAACCTTTCACTCATTTGGTGTGTTTTTCTAAACCATAGTGCAGTTTGTAATTGTTTATGTGTGGTTATAAAATTCATATCTGAGGCACAGGAATGACCCCTGCTCAGTGAATATATATTCCTTGGATTTTTTCAGCATCTAATATTTTTAATACAAATAATTTATACCTGAAATCATTTAAGCACTTTTAAAAAGTGTGAGATTGCCAGATTTAAGAGAGAAATGTTGTTTATTCATACAACATACACAGTACAAACCCTTGCAGTGCAAGTATCCAGACACTGCCTTAATAAATAAGCAAAGCACAGGACCTGCAGCTGGAGACTTACAAACTTTACTTCATGCTCATTTGATGTGAATTAAGACCACAAAAACCAGCACCCCACTGTTTTACAGGCTAGCTCAGAATGGCCTGTGAAGAGCTTATGCAATTCACTTTAAATTACAAAAAAAAAGGAAAAAAATAAAACCTGAACCTTTTCTTCTCAAGCCTCTTTACCTTCATTTCTTGTAGGAATGAAATTTAGCCACACAGAGCCAATACTGTGGTTACCACTACTAAAGAAATTATATTAATAGCATCAAAAATACACAGAAAGGTCTCCATTTAATCTAGAAGACATTGGATCATCTCCATCAGAGACCTATACAGAGCTTGACCATAACAATACTACAGAGCTAGGCAATAATACATTTTACTAGTGTCAGATGTGCTACATCTGTGCCAGTAATTAAAATAAATCATGGCCATTTGATGGCCCTGAGAGCAAACAAACAGCACAGTTGGCATCCATGTGCCCAAACTCTTCTCCATCCAAAATGAAGTGGCCCATCCATGCTGTCTATTGAGATTCCTTGCCAAGGGCTGCTGCTGGACATTCTGTTCAAGAAATCATGTGTCACATGTAGTGACCTCAAGGTAAGAAGGATCTCTGAAGCAAAATGACCCCTCCATTGATCCATGATATTCAAGGAAGTGAACATCCTTTCCACCACTACTGACAGCAGATATCTAATAAAGTAACAAAAGTATGAGACTAATTAAGCTGAAATGGCAAGGTGCTCAGCTATACTTCAGCTGTCAAACATCCCTGTCCTGCTTTGGAGATAATTCTAAAATTATTCTTTTTATACCTAAAAGATTTGAGATGGTAAAGCGTGTCATTTTTGTCCCACATTTGCAAAATTTTATGATCTGGAAAATAAACTCTTGAGTTGTTTTTAAGGAAACTCTACTTTGGCACAAGCACAAAAAAAAAATTGTGCATTTCTAGCCCCAAAACTGACAGACGTGGTCAGTGAGTGTCCTTGCAAGGTGACTGCAAATCACTTTGTCTAATGTTGTAGAGACTGGAGGAGATTCATGATTTCTGGAGAGAGGCAAGAGTTGCACCCAGCTTCAGAACAGGACAAAGTCCATCCAGGAAGCTGCAGGCCAGTCAGCTATACTTCAGTCAATGGGAAAACTGTGAAGCAAGTCATCTTGGAAGGCATTTCGGTGCACATGAAGAAGAAGAAGTTTGAGCCCAGTCAGCATGGATTTACTAAAGTCCCTATGTGCACAGACCTGATCATCTTTTAGAATCACAGAATTGTTTTGGTTCGAAGAGACCTGGAAGATCATCAAGTCCAGCCATTAACCCAGCACTGCCAGGGCACCACAATGATGAAATTACTGGTGTGGCCATCAATGTGAAAACAATGGATGCTATTTACTCCTATCTTAGCAGGGGTTTCAAAACTGCCCTCTGCAATTTTCTTATACCCAAGTTAGGATGTTTTTACTCTGAACAGTGGACAAGTAGATGTGTGAAAAGCTGGTCAACAGGTTGAACTCCACCTGTAGAGCAGTTACAAGTTAGATACTGCAGGATCTGTAGCGAGACCTGTGAAGATGGTGACTCAGTTACAGTAGTAAAAGTGATCTTCAGCCTAGATGAAGAATGTATAACAATCATGGAATCATAGAATGGTTTGAGTTGGAAGGGACCTCTTAAGGTCATCAAGTCAAACCCCTCTGCAGTGAGCAGGGACATCTGCAACTAGAGCAGGTTGCTTAGAGCCCCAGCCAATCACACCTGGAATGGTTCCAGGGACATGGCATTGACAGAGCAGTTACAAGTTAGATACTGCAATATCTGTAGCGAGACCTATGAAGATGGTGACTCAGTTACAGTAGTAAAAGTGATCTTCAGCCTAGATGAAGAATGTATAACAATCATGGAATCATAGAATGGTTTGAGTTGGAAGGGACCTCTTAAGGTCATCAAGTCAAACCCCTCTGCAGTGAGCAGGGACATCTGCAACTAGAGCAGGTTGCTCAGAGCCCCCAGCCAATTACACCTGGAATGGTTCCAGGGACACGGCATTGACCACCTCTCTGGGCAGCCTGGGCCTGTGTTGAAAAGGAGACACATTCCAACCAGGACAACATGGAGTGTTTTAAACCAAAAGAACAGCTGAGACTGGAACAATTTCTCTAAGATCTCAGTGCACTAATGTAAGTAAGCAAAAAATTCAGATTTTATTTTCTACAGACATGATCTAAATTAATTCAGTGCAGTCTTCTCCATTGCATAGAAGGCCCAACTAGATGCTTCCAGTGGTTCCTTTGGCTCTTTTAACTGTAATCTCTACATTATGACTCTCTTGCCTTCCTCTAGACTGTTGTGTGCACTTAAATGCTGCTCACACAAGTTCACGTGCTTGCACCAGTTGCGGGGGCATGATTTGCACACTCCCTCTATAGCATGGGAACCCACATGTTTTACGTTCAGCATTTGACTTTGGCCCAATGAAAGAGAGAACAGCTGTTGTTCAGGCTCATGAAGAGCCAAGGAGCCCAGCAAAGGTTTGTTCCACACCTTGTCTAGGCGCAAGCAGATTGGTACAGCACAGCAGGAGCACAACCCAACAATCCTTTCCAAAAGGCATGTGCCAGCAGCATCTCACAGCATGCTTCCCCACGCCTTCCCTGAGCAAGCACACACCACCACCTCCATCTTTGCTACCATTATCACAGCAAACACCTTCAAATGCTTGTAAATGAACTATTAACTTAATTAACAGAACTGATGCTGAATTAGAGTCACACATTTGTCATTTGGACTTCTGGGTCTACCCTGACACAGCCTTTTCCTGACTATGCCGTATTTTGGGACTCTGTCAACTCTACCTGCTGGTTGTTGCCTAGAAGTGTCTGTGCAAAACAATTGACTTAATGCCTCTTGTCTGCTCTCCTCTTGGCAGAGCATGTGTCCATCTGGAGATACAACCTCCCATGACCACCAGGCTACCTCTCATGACACAACCAATATCCTCACAGACATGCAGACTGTTTCTCTCAAGCAGTGGCAGCTCCTAGAGAGCTCTAGCTTTGCCTTGGTTTTTTTTAAGTATCAATCTCTCTCAGTTTATAACAGATTTTTGTCTTGCTCTCACAAGCAAAAAAAACAACAACTAAGGTCACACTAACCCTGTTCCACTGGCACCATGCTGTAATAGAAGCACTAAAGGCTCTGTAGCCCTTTTTTTAATAGGTATATTATTTCAGTGGTAGCTTCCAACAAATGGATTGAAGAAAATGGGAACTAAAAGGTGAGCACTTAAGCCTGCACTTCACTGCTAAACCCATGTCCACATAACTGCAACTGCATGACTCCAAACTGTGCCTGCTGCTTCAGCCAGCAGTAGAAATTACTAAAAACATCCAAATCTCCTGTTCAGTTGTAGCAAGATTGTCTCAGGGATGTGAGAGCAGGGAGGTTTCTGAAACCTCAAATAATCAATGTCATGCTTGATCTAAAGGGTTAAATCCGCCCTATACCAGGTGTGTCACTTATGGGATTAGTTACTTCTGGCCTTGATCTGTGTGTTTTGTATAAATGATAATAATCCTTAACAGTGTTTGAACACTCAGTTTCTTTGAAGCCATTATAAAATCTTTCACATTTCTCTTGGGTTTTTCCAGTGCCCTGATTTTTTTTTTTTTTTGTTTTTTTAAACCTTTTTCTATAACTGCTGAAGAATCACAATATAGGCTGAAATAAAATCCGGTGAAATTATGAAATAAATATTGTGAATATTGTGAAATAAAATCCTGCCCATTCTGGTCCCTTCTTTCAATTGACAATTTTTGGAAAGAATCTGTTCTGTCTAACCTATGCTAATAACCTTTTTTGCTTTCAGGCTTTCATTCCAGCAGTAGCTCTGGCAGCTGTTGTCCACCTTTCATTTGAAATTAGGTGGATTTCTGTTTTCCTCATCACATAGCACAAACACGATCTAGCACCAGGCTTTGTTACCTGTCTGTTGGTAACCTGGTCTGTTGACTACCAAACCTTGGTCAGGTTTGTTTTCAATCTGCAGCATCACTGATTTGGAGCTGAAAGAAGAATGTCTAGAATCTCAAGGCAGAAGCTGCTAAGGCCCCCTTAATAAGTTCTGTATGGTCAATCTCCTACCATGAATGTCTTGATCATTGATTGTTAAGGTAAAAAAAATTTCAAACCAAAGACTGAAACCAATTACATTATGTTTTTATTTCTACCTAAAGTTTGCTGGCCCTCTGTACTGCCTGGTTCAACCAGTCCAGTAAGAGAAACTTTTTTCACGATTTGACATCCAGGGGAAATTGAGCAACCTTCAATTGTCAGTTGAAATTGTCCCAGGATGAAGGTTCCAGCTCTTGGGCAATCTCTGCACTCCAAAGTAGAAGGGGTGGGAGCAGCCCCTAGTCCCCAAGACAAGGTGGCACAGGCTGATGGACACCCACATGGCTAAGGCCAGACCCCTCTTCAGCAGGCTGGCTTCACCCAGAGCCTGTCTCCTCTCAAGCTCCTGGTAGCACCGAGGTCTCATCATTAGTTTGTGCTTCTTTTGTTAGTTTGCAATACCTAAAATAATTTGAGACATGCAATACAGGCAGCCCACACAGCAAACTAAGAAAAAACAGAACGTGCTGACACATCAGGCATCTGGAAACAAAGACTTCCAGGGTGGTCTGAGAGGACTGTGTGGCATGGAAGGAGCCAAACCTGGTGCAGCCCATATTGCCCTTTGAGCATGAACTGGCATGAACTTCTTTCAGACTGTTAGAATAACAGGACAGTTTGGGTTGGAAGGGACCTTTGAAGATCATTAGTTCAACCCTCCCTACTACAGACAAGGACATCTTTTACTACATCAGGTTGCTCAAAAACCCATCCAACCGGTCTTGGAACACTTCCAGTGAAGTTGTTGTGACAGGACAAGAGGTAGTGGTTTTAAACTAAAAGAGGAAGATTTAGAGTAGAGAAAAGGAATAAATTTTTGACAGTGAGGGTGGTGAGACCCTGGCCCAGGCTGCCCAGAGAGGTGGTTGATACCCCATCCCTGGAACCATTCCAGGTGAGGCTGGATGGGGCTCTGAGCAACCTGCTCTAGTTGTAGATGTCACTGTTGACTGCAGGGGTGTTGAACTAGATGACCTTGAAAGGTTCCTTCCCACCCAAACTGTTCTATAGTTCTGTGTGCAAGTAGCAGGGCAGAGCAGAACATCTAAAGGGACTCAGAAATATTCAGAGCCAGGGTGAGCCTTCTGTCACATGTATCCAGGAAATGCAAGGCACAGTGAGCAGTTTCTCAGACACCTGGACCACTCCTGAATGTGTACCTTACCCACAGAGCAGAGCATAGCCATCCTGCTGAGGGCCCTCAGATGAGGAGCTGGAATATGGGCATCATAGGGAAATATCCTCCCTTGGTCCATCCTAGAATCAGTTTGATAACCAACAGGTCACAGATGCCCTTTTTCTGAAGAAAATACTGCCAGAGCATTAACTGGGTGGCATTCCGACCAGCAAAGGTTCTTAGAGAAGCTCAAGGAATGTACTGTTTGAAGAGTAAAAAAAAAAAGTGGCCTAGGGACAGGTTCCAATGTGGTTCCACTGGGGTGACTCACTGGTCCCATCATCTTCCCCTGGGATTCCGTCAGTGCCACTGAAATCAGCCACTGGCACCAGCTGAACAAGCACCGTGTGTGCCCATTTCCTGGTGGGAATGATGGATTTGAGCTGGTTGAGCTTGCTCTGCCCAGACCAGGTGTGGAGCAAATTTGCCCTGACTCAGTCAATTAACTTGACCAGAGAATCAGAATCAACAGCATGAACATGGTAACACTGTGTCAGGCTCCGAGTTTCTCACTGTGCCCCACCTCACACTGCCTGTGTAACACTGAAGTTCCTGGTAAAACAGGTGTCCAAACCTTGTAACGTGTGGGCACTTGGGTCCAGATTCATCTCATGCATAAGCAGAAGGCTAGTGAGCACACCAAAGCTACACTGTGGGCCTCAGATGATACTCAGAAAGAACTATCCCTGCTGAAAGCTTTTGAGTCTCTCTTACCTGTGGGTGGAGTTGATTTGGTTTCTTACTTCAGGTAAACAACACATGGAATCCTCCAGGAAATCATATGGTATGGTACAAGGAAGGAAGGCCAAATTTAGATGAGCAAAATTTAGGGCAAAAGGTTAGATGCCCAGATGCCCAATGGTGAAATCTGATGCAAATCATGAGACACAGAACATGTCTTCAGGGCAACTTGGGTTTATCAGAGCCAACAAGAGTGTTGGAGCCTCAAGCTCTCATCCTCCTGTCACTACAGCAGGAAATTACTGTGTGATTTCCTGTGACCAGTTAAGAGGGAAGCAGAAAAAAATCCCATGCCCTGTTTGGGAAGTCTAAAAAAAGTGTCACAGGGAATTTCTGTCAGTTCAAGCAAGGATTCCTCCAAGTCTGGTGGGTGGCTAGACTAGTATAAAGTGGACCTCATTAAACTCACCTCGCAGAAAAAGAACATGTCACTCTTCACCAAGGTCTTAAATCAGGATTATTATCAAGAGGTATGTAACCAACTACCACATTAAACAAGACTTCCATCCTGTAGCAACCAGGGGAGGCTTAGGTTGGATATTAAGAAAAATGCCTTCCCCAAAAGGGTTTTCCAGGCCTGTCACAGGCTGCCCAAGGCACTGGTGGAATCCCTATCCCTGGAAAGATTGAAAAGCCATGGAGATGTGGTGCTGAGGGACATGGTTTAGTGGTGACCTGGCAGTGCTGAGTAACAGTTGGACATGGTAATTTTAAAGGTCTTTTCCAAACTAAATGAATCTATGCATAGGGCCAGTCTTCTGCTGACCATTTGCCCAATACAGAATATTATCATTAACAAGCAGACCAGCAGCCAGACTGCTCCCTCCACTGCCACATCACACACCAGAGATCCAAAGTGCCAGACAACCAGAGGGAGGAACAAGCCCATGCACTCACCTACAGCATATTGTGTGAAGAAGGGAGCAAGCTGAGTCAGGAACCATGCCATGGGAGATGGAATCAGCCAGATGATGAATCCAGTTATGTAGTAGTTTCCCAGAGAGAGACTCATGGTTTTGACCCACCATCCTGGCAACTCCACTTGCCACAAAGAATCAGGGAGACCTTCCAAAAGCCAGAACCACACATGCCCTACATATACAAACTTGCCGCCTTCCAAAAGCCAGAACCACACATGCCTTACATATACAAACTTGCCAACCGCCCTGCAAGCAGGGTCAGCTCTTATAGGGGTGGCTTCTTGCCCCACCTCCAACTTAATGTGGAAGGTGGGGGCACCTGGTGGTGATCTCCTCATCAGTTCCCACAAAATGCTGGCCAGGCCCTGAGTGAACAGCAGTCAGGAGGGTCTTTCTTGCCTGGTTGTGGACATCATCCATAAGTCAACCCTCATCCAGGGCTGGGGGTTTAAACCCAGCATTCCAGGCCAGGGATATGAAGAGGCTGCCTACACCTTTCCTTGACAGTGCCTCAGCTCACAAGTCCCCAGATACAATCTTCCATGTTTTGTAGATCTGACACACCCAGACTTGCCTCAAGCCACACAGTTGTTTTCATGCAAATTTAAACTCAAATAAATCAAATCATTGTCCAAGTGGATGGCCAGTGAAAGAAATGGGAGAATAATGAAGTAAATAAGTTTGAAATATGTTCAGACCTCCATGCAAAATTGCCTCTTCAAAGATGACTGTCACCTTGGTGGATTCAGCCTGCAGGTGCATGGAGCCCCTGGCCTCCAGCAGTCTTCTCCTGGAATAATCAACTCTGCAAAGGCAACACCAGTAAGTCTCTGTGACAACCAAAGATGGGACTAAGGATGCTAAAAGCTTTTGTCAGCCCACAAGCACTCTCTGGTCACTGTCTCACCCTCAGAAAATGAAGCTGTATGTTAGCTCTGTGGTACCTGGACTGCCCTTGGTAACAGGCTGTGCTGCAAAACACTCTGAAAGTTCCCCACAAAACTAAACTGTAGGGGGGAAAGGGAAAGGGAAAGGGAAAGGGAAAGGGAAAGGGAAAGGGAAAGGGAAAGGAAAAGGGAAAGGTCCAATGCCTCCTATGTTACGTCCCCTTTTTTGTTCCATTCCATTTCCCCAGACCCAGCCTGTAGCCAGAATGACTGTATTGTACTGCAGCAAAGGCAAATAGAAATAACAGCCAGGAGGAAAAAAGTTATTTTAAAAAGGGAAAAGTTCTCCTAGCCTGTATTGCGTGCCATTCCAGGCACTGTAACAGTGAAACATGGGCTGCTCCCCCTGTTCTGTGAACATGGGATGTCTTAGAGGGTGTTTTAGAGCACGTTACTCTCAGAGCTTCTGAACTTCATGACATAAACAGCAAACCTAATTCTGAAAAAAGCACCTACCGCATCTGATTACCATAAGCAAGAGCACACACCTTTAAATCAAAAGTCAGTTGAGTTGGAAAAGGTTTAAGTTTTTTCAATAAATTACTTTTTATAATGACTATAAAAGTTATATAGTACACAGAGGCTTGCTAGAGGTAGACACTTTACTGTACCTGAATTGCTGGGAATACTTCCCAAGACATAAAGCTGACAATCAGACATCTGAGTGTGTCTGAAAAAACATCATCTACCAAAAGATTAAAGTATGAGTTCAGCAAAATAATCCAGGAAGGAAATTCTTTGTTCTTTCTTTTTACATTTCATGGCAACTGAAGGGAAGTAATGGGAAAGAAGCTTATACTTGAATCCACAAATAGTTGAAATACAGGAAGAATCTGAGAACACAATTATTTTTTGCTATTAAATATATGGATTTTGACTCTACTGAACTGTATTTCAACACATTTTTATATTTTATGCCAATGATGTTATTAAACATATAAAATTGCCTTATTTATAGAGTATAACAGCACTGCTAGCAACAGTGCCTTCGTTTTTCAGTGCAGCAACTATTTAGAAGTGGCTAGATTCTAGATGAACTTTTAATTAGAAGGGGAAGAAGGGAATTGCTAGGAATAAAAGGGGCTTGTTATTTTACGAAGAAAGGAACAAAAGGAGAGATGATTCTAAAGTAGCAAAGGTACTGAGTTGCATTTTTTTAAGAAAAATAAAGTAAAATTAAGGAAAAAAGACCTTGTAGTTGGAATTGATGAGAGAAAGTCACAAGGAAGTTTGAGGGGGAGAAAACCAAGGATGTGTAACTGAGCATAGATCGGTGATGTGCAGTACAGGGAGGAAAGGGAATTAACGACTGAACTTGTTCAAACTACTGACAATTATTTTCAAGTGTTCCAGAGAATTAGTGACCTCTGAGAGGTCTGAAAAGAAAGGGGACCATGCTACTGCTCTTTAAAAATGGCAGGGGAAGAGGAAGAGAAAGAGTGAACCTGTTACCTACCATCTGGCAAACCTAACTTCAGGCTGGAAAAAAATATGAAAAGGTAAAAATCCTGAGTACTTAGGGGAGAATGGATCCACAACCACTAACCAGCATGGATTTATAAAGAGCAGGAGAAAGGCACACACAAGCATTTTTTTTCTTCCTATAATTGCAAAGTGGTGGCTGAAGGGAATACAGTAGGTGTAATATACGTGCCTAGTAGCATATAGATTTGGATGTATGGGCTTCAGTAAATTAAATAAGGTCTAGCAGTGTGACAAAAAAAAAAATCCAATGTAATTTTTGGGCTTCTAACACAGAGGCATCGTGTCATGTACCAGGGAAGTGATAGATGTATCTCCCAGTGTACAATACTGATGAGACAGCATCACAACTACTTCTTTCAGATTTAAGGACTTCAGTACCAATAAAGGTGAACTGGAAGGAGTTCAAGAAGCATGGAATGAAAAGGGAAGGCCTATAGAAAATGTTTGGAGATGAAATATTAACTGAAAATAAACATCTCTAGCCTGGGCAAACAGGGGTGGGAAGAGTAAATTCAGTGTAACTTTCCTTTCAGTGGAAAGTTTCCAGTACAAACAACACAGGGTCAAGTGTGTCAATGAAATCTGGGCAGGGAGCAAATATTAATTGTACGTGGCCAGAGCTGTGCCCTCTGCTCTTGCTGAGGCCTACCCTGACATTTGCTGGGGAGTGTTTGAAAGGACAGAGAGAATGAGGACCTGCTCCAAGAGCTGGAAGCGAGAGGGGAGCTGTCATGTGGCAGAAATGAGGGTGAGGTTGACAAATAAGTGTAAAAGGTGGATCGGTCAATCCAGGGAATGGTTTGCCAAGGGAAGGGACACCGGGACCCCTGGTTTGGCCCAAGCAGATGTGCTCATATGTGGGGAGGGGAATGGCTTGAAGGATCTAAAGAGGCTTCTCTGGGGAGAGGAAAGAAAGGAAGAAAGGAGGAAAAAAAAAAAAAGGGAGGGGTGGGGAAAGAAGGGGGAGAAAGAAGGAATAAATTTCCATGTGTGTTGTTTTGTTTGTTTTTGTTTTTTCATTTCCATGGGATTTTCTATGTCTCCAGCCCCACGTCGGTCCTTCCACCACTGCTTGCCGAGGCAGCCCAATGCATTTCTCCCTCTTCCCAGGAGATGGTGCTGTGGATTTTGGATCGGCAGCGACCGGGGCTGTGGCCGGTACGTCCCCATCGGCCTCTACGGGGAAGCGCGGCGGCTGCCCGCTGGGAACCTACCGGCCACCCGGTGGGTCTCAAGGAGGACCCTCAGGTGCCCTTTGTCCCTCTGCAGCCCTCCTCACTTTCCTTTCCCACCTCCAGCCGTCCCCTTCCGAGGCGCAGGGCCGGGGCATCCGCGTATCCCGAGGCCGGGGAGCGGGATGTTGCGCCGGGCACCCCGGGGGCTGAGAGTCATCGCTCTTCTCCTCCCCTGCATACTGTCGTGAGCCCCCCCGGTGGCTGCCGGGCCCCTGTTTCCTGCTGGAAACAATTCCCAAGTTTGGGATTCCCCGGCCTCCCGGGGCTGCCTCTGGACAGACACCTGAGGAGGTTTGCACCAGGAGTGAGTGCAGTGGAGGTATCACTTTCCTTCTTTTTGCTGTCTTCTCTCCAAGCTGAACCTAAATAAAGTTTGCCTAGGAGTGAAGGCAACACAGAAGCAGCTGCAGCGGGGAGAACGTTCTCCCACACTGGACTTGGCGCTGGAAAAGCCGGGCAGACCCAGGTCGGTGCCCGGCTCTGCTCTTCTAGAGGTACGAGAGACCCGGGTCTGAGACTCTGGAATAAAGACCAATAACTTGCTGCGGGAGCTGTGCAGAGTAGGCAGCGAGAGGCTGCCTTCATCTGCCTAAAATCTACCTCACCAGCGTTCAATGTCCAGGGTACCTTTAGGGAAAATTTGGAGAGCGTCCCTCCTCCTGGAAACTTCTCAGCAAACGGGAAGCCCAGCCCTGGGGACAAGGGAGGGGTTTCAACTTCTCTCCCAGGTAGGGAGCAGAACCAAATGACTCTCCAGCAGATCCTGCAGAAGACACCAGGGGAAGTGAGCGGTCGTTGTGGTGTCCGCCCTGACCCGTATTCTGGGAGCTTCCAGCCTCCCTAACCCCCGCCCTGTCCCTGCCTCCCGCCCCGGCTGCTCCCGGTGGGTGATGCTCCGGAGCGGCCCGTCGGCAGCCCGGCTCCGGGGCGGCTCCGTTCCCGGAATAATGACCCGAGAGGAGCGGAGCCGGTGGCAGAGGGCTGTGGTACAATTAAACCAGGTAACGAGACGCTGGGCAGATGTGTTTTCATTGCGCTGTAAGATAAACGCAGTGTTAAATGCCTGACAACTTCCCAGAAGCAATCAGCAAAAGTTTACGAGTGCATAAACCTCAAAGACCATTCCTCGGTAGTTTTATAAGCCCCGCATTTAAAGCTTCTATAAATTCTTCTGCCTGCTTCCAAACTAAAGTTCCCGTAGACTGTTAAACAGCCTCTTCTTCGGGAGGGGGGAGAGGCTCAGATCACAACAGGCAGGGCCGAGGGAGTCTCCTCCACTTTCCTCTCCCTGATCCCCCCGCCCCGCCAAGCTAAAGTTTGGAAAAAAGTTGGAATCATTAAAGCGCAGCAAGTCACAGATGAACGCGTCGGCAAGATGACCGAGCTACACCGATGTCTCAAGAAGAAGACTCAGACAGACCCAAAAAGAAAAAAAAAAGGGAAGGATGAAGAGAAATAAAAGTGAGATGGGTGAAAGGAAGGGCAGAAGCGAGGACAAGTGCATCGGCAGCAGGCAGGTTGCCGGCCGGACAGGGATGAGCAGAAAGCTCAGACGGAGAGAGAAATTGCAGAGCACAGATGTGAGAGAAAGCAGCC